>NC_071353.1:131380360-131683138 GCF_943734655.1 Sabethes cyaneus
GTCAGAGACCTCGTTTTCGGTACAGACATAAGCCTCTTATATAAATAGATTTTATTTAACAAAATCATCAGACAGTTCTTAATGAATACAACAGTACAATTACAAATATATAATTTTCGAGAGAGCCGTCGTAGACTTCGTTGAACCGCATTGCCATAAATCGGATTGGGGCTTATAGTCTGCAGTTTGCATTCCGTCCTAGTAGGTGTAGAAAATTCCTAGCTCTGAGGTATCGATCAGGAGCATACAAATTCAGTTGACACAGACTGGCGGGCCAGTCAATATCTCCTAAAATCATTCTAACTGGGAACATGGCTTGAGCGTTGGCACATCTTTTTCAAGCCTCTCCAAATTAAGCAAGCGGTAACGTTCCTCATACTCATACTGCGGCAGGTTTTTGGGATCACACCATGGAAGACTGTAAGACTGTAAGCATTTTCTCTGTACCGCTTCAAATCTAGCGATCCAAATTGGTCGATAAGGACGCCAGATTATAGATTCGAATTCCAAAACAGATCTTACAAGTGAATAGCACAATGATTGAAAACAGTACGGATCACGGAGCTGCTTTGTGAGTTTAAAGACAAATAGAAGTTGCTTATTAGCTCTGAAGATAATGTCGTTATAGTGTATATGAAAGGCTAGTGCGCTATCCAGGACGACACCAAGATCGCTAATATGATAGACGCGCTGTAACAAATAACCCTTACGGCAAGCATGTTACTCGTTCAAATTTGTCCACCATGCGTTACAGGTCAATGCAGTTGGAGTTCGTTTTAATTACCTTAAAGATTTTTACCTCGTCAGCACGAAAAGACCGAACACCGCCAGGTGGCAGGAGGGCTGATAGTCTATTTACAAAAAGAGAAAAAACGTGTGGTCCACAGCTGCTTCCCTGTGGTATACCAGAGATGTTGCCTGAAGAATCCTAATACTCGGACCCGATTTTTACAATTAGATAGGAAAATAGCTACTTGTAGAACGGTGCGGAAACTCTGTACTGCTGGTTTTACAAAGACGGTCGAAAATAATTTTTAATTATCGAGTTATAATATTAGTTTAATCCGGAATCCAAATTTGCGGCCAAACAGAACACGGCCAACACACACGTTTCAAATAAATACCATTGTTTGGCCTTTCAATACTAGTTTTGCATACAGATTAAAGTTGAAAGCTCGGCAATGCCAGTAAATGAAAATTAAAACTTTTCAATGACACTCTCAGTTAGTCAGACACTTCATTTAAATGCAAAATTATGACGGGAACGAACGTGACCACTCGTAACAGTGGCCGTGCGAGCAAGCAAATATTTAACAACATCGAGTTTTGATCAAGCAAGAGCATATACTAGCTATTTGGTAGTTCATCAACGAGTCAAGAAAAAATAACACGATGTCAAAATACCGCTGCCAATAGCGAGATAGACAAGAAGTAAGGCAGCTTGCTGAAATCCGAAAAATTTGCTTCCACTTGGTACTGAAGTTGACAGTGCACTACTGCTGCTGCTGCTGTTGCTGACATACCAGCGGCCCACTTCGAACAGATGCACACGATGTTTCCTTGTACCCGCCGTTTTCCAGTTGCTTTGTAAGGCACTGCCGCTCTTTCCGTCCACTGGGTTGCATGTCGTCGTTCGGAAAACATAGACTGAGAGATATGTACGAGCGCCGACTTGCCACTGCTGACTACTGCAGACAAATAAATTGTTTAAGCTTTATTTATTTTGCGTTTCATTGGGTATGCAGAATGTTGGTGCATCTCTGGTGACTGTTCGGAATGTGTTTTCCTGTGGTTTTCCACTACTGTGTGTTCCATTTCGGACGGAGGACAAGTTTTCGGTGGTCCCCAAGAGTCGTTCTTGCTCTAGGTTGACTCGGTCGGCGGTTTGCCGGTTTGTTTCTCGACTCTCTGCGATGTCGACGGCGAAAGATGGAAGAGGGAAAAGGGTGCACGCAAAAGTCCGGGGACGACGGCTCCTGTAATTGTATTCTTCGGCACCATTAAATTAGTATGTCAAATACATTGTTACGGGGTCAATGCTGTGGGAAAATTATAGCCTGCAATTGCTGCAGAGCGGATGTGACATGTCAGCAATTAAGGCGCCTGTGATCTAGTTTTGGACGTTACTGGAGTACCGGCTAGGCTTGCAATGTTTTTTTTTTCTTCCATAAAAAGAAAATTTGGTCACAAATAACAACTTATTTCATCAGAACAAGTGATACATGGTAAAGGGTTTCCTTAAAAGTTAACATAAAACTTAAAGAAAATATCCAATCACGGATCCAACCTAACTGCTGCACGCTTTCGTAAGTACAGTTTTTAATGGAGACACACGGTTAACGACCCTCCGCAAGTCAGAAGTGAAAATGGGGCTTCACCGGTAGACCTAGAAAACTGAACGCGCGACTCGTCGTCAAGGTAGAGAGCAATTAATTTTACAAATTAAACTATATTACATTACGTTACAATTATTGCTGTTGTAGAACACAAATTCCAGCTGTCGTCTGCGTTGTGTGCTACGTAGTTAGTTTGGTTACGGCCGTCGAGCAGGAAATGTTGAATTAACTAACGCCGCCGCCATGCAAAGAAGGCGACTTTTACTACCTACCTACCTACACGGTTATGGGGTTTGTACTCATACCACCTGCCCCGCACCGCGATGGAAATGTCGGAAAACTTTCCGAAAGGGGCACACCGTGGTTGGTTTTGTGCCTACCAGGAAACTTTCCGCTTTGTTGAAGGGTGAAGTTGAACATGTGATTTTAATAAAATAAGATTCTGAACCGCTCGCACCCCTGCTGTCCTGCCGCAATCTATTGCGGAAAGGTAAAGAAAATGGCAACTGGAAAAATGCAATCTACGGCAGAGAATCTAAAAGAATATTTATAGATAGGTGTAGATTCTCAAAAGCTTAGATTCCATAACGTACTTGTTACATTTGAGTAATATTTCAAATGTTAAAAGTTTAAAAGTACAGGCTAGTTTAAAATTTTGATTCAGGAATGTTTATTTATTTAAACTAACATTGGACAATAAATTAGAGTTGAATTTGGCCTAAATTGAACTTGAAGTATTGATTCAAATCGGACATGGACACGAAATTAGATACGAAGTTTTACTTGAAATTAAAACTAACGAGAAAAGGTACTCTGTTCTGTTTTTCGCTTTTCAAATCTCGTTTTCCAATTTTTTGTTCCATTTTTTGCTTGTCTTCTGTACCGTTTCTTGGTTATGGTTCTCACTTTACTGCCGTTTTTCTTATTTTTTCACTCATTTTCTTTTCTTTTTGTTCCATTTTACCTGTTTCCATTTTATCCCGCTTTTCTTAACCCATTGTATCTTATTTTCAGTTTTGTTTTTTTCATGTTTTGCACTTGTTTTTTGCTAGTTTCTTTCACGTTTTCTTTCTTTTCTCTTCTTTTCCCTTTTTTCTAATTTTAATCTTTTCTGTTTCTTCTGTTTTTAGTTACTTTCCTTCCCTTTCCTCTCTGGTTTTCCTTGTTATTCCTCGTTTTTTTGTCATTTTCTCGTCCGCTTTTCCGGTCTCCTGGTTGTTCTTTCTTTCGCTTCTGTGCCATATTTCTCTTCTTATATTTCGTTGGACCTCTTTTTCCCGTTTTCCTCATTTCCTCTATTTTCTTTTTTTTTCATCCTACTCTTCTCTTATCTTTTATATTTTTCTTTTATTTATCTTCCTATATTCTGTTCAGTATTCTCTTTGCTTTGTTATCTCGTTAATCCTTTAGCTTTCTCGTTATTTGCTCTTTCTCTTGTCTTTTTTTTTGTCCCGTGTTTCGCCCTTTTCATGAGTCCTGATTTACCTTTGTTTTGTTTTCGTCCGTTCATTTCTTCCGTTTTTCCTCTGATCCTGTCTAGTTTTTTGTCATTTTCTGTCCAGTGTTGCTTTTTTTCCCGTTTTCCTCATTTCCTCTATTTTCTTTTTTTTTCATCCTACTCTTCTCTTATCTTTTATAGTTTTCTTTTATTTATCTTCCTATATTCTGTTCAGTATTCTCTTTGCTTTGTTATCTCGTTAATCCTTTAGCTTTCTCGTTATTTGCTCTTTCTCTGTTTATTGTCCCTTTTTTGTCCCGTGTTTCGCCCTTTTCATGAGTCCTGATTTACCTTTGTTTTGTTTTCGTCCGTTCATTTCTTCCGTTTTTTCTCTGGTCCTGTCTCGTTTTTTGTCATTTTCTGTCCAGTGCACAGTGGTCCAAACAGCGAAATACGTGATCGTTTGATATTGTGCCAAAACGTGAAGTTTTTCGCATATAGTGTCTTTAGGAACATTTCTTGGTATAACAAGCCCCTTCTTGTGAGAGAAATCTTTGGGTGGTTAAATCCCTTAAAAGTGATATACGAAATTTATTTTCTCGTACATTCGAGATACAGGTTTGGTACTTTCAGAAAAGTTGTAGTAAATATTAATATAAACAACTTTGTCAAAGACACCATACTTGTATCTCTTCATGGAAATTATCTATGCAGTGTTATTCGTGGACAAACCCTTTAAAACAGTTTTTAAGCCCAGACTTATTCCTGTCAACTTCTATGTGTTTATAGTGTTCTAGAAAGTTGTTTATCTTGCTAAAATCAACGTTTTTGTAGAACATTGTTATACGAGATTTTCTGAAGTTTCGGATATTTTGAGCTTTTTTGATGAAAAATAGTACTTCTTTGAGCTTAAATATTTCCCAAGGTGGCAAATGGTGGCAGATCAAACTACTCGTACTTAAAAGTACAACAAAAAGATATATTGTTTATTTTATTGTTGGTTTGAGTAAAGTTAACTATTAACTGCTTGTTAATTTGTGTTTTCTAATTAAATAGTTATTTAGTCATTCCGAGAAAATTCGGCATTCTGTGACTGTTGTTGAAATTCGGACATTTGGATTCCAGCCATTGGTGATTCGACCATTTGTGTTTCGGCCATTCGGTACCAGCCCATTATGAGTGTGATCTTTTGAAAAAACACCAATCGAAGGTATTTGCGAATAATAATTTCAAGTCTACATTCATTTTCGACTCGAAAATAGGCGGAAAAAGTGCTGGTAACTCAACTTGTTAGAAAGAAATTGTCAGCGTAAACAAAATGGCGTTTATTGCATCCGAAGTACATTTTAATTGTTCTATAAACATGACTGAGGTGGATTTTTAAAACAACTATAACTCTTGAAGATACAAACGGATACAGACAATTGACACTTGCTTTTAAAGGTTTTTTGTTGTACTTTCAAGTACGAGTTGTTTGATCTGCCACCATTTGCCACCTTGGGAAATATTGAAGCTCAAAAAAGTACTATTTTTCATCAAAAAAGCTCAAAATCGCCGAAACTTCAGAAAATCACGTATAATAATGTTCTACAAAAACGTTGATTTTAGCAAGATAAACAACTTTCTAGAACACTATGAACACATACAAGTTGACCAGAATAAGTCAGGGTTTTAAAACTGTTTTAAAGGGTTTGTCCACGAATAACGCTTCATAGACAATTTCCATGAAGAAATACAAGTATGGTGTCTTTGAAAAAGTTGTTTATATTGATATTTACTACAACTTTGCCGAAAGTACCAAACCTGTATCTCGAATGTACGAGAAAATAAATTTCGTATATCACTTTTAAGGGAATTAATCACCCAAAGATTTTTCTCACAAGAAGGGGCTTATTATATCAAGAAATGTTCCTAAAAGCACCATGTGCGAAAAACTTCACGTTTCGGCACAATATCAAACGATCACGTATTTCGCTGTTTGGACCACTGTGCAGTGTTGCCTTTTTTATTTTCGCTTTTTAACTCCTTTACTATACCGTTTTTTGTTTTAGTTTGTTCCTTTCTTGTTCCCATTACGTCTGGCTGTATGTTTTTCAACTCTTGTTTTACCTTTCTTCCTTTTCCGTTTTTCTTTGGCCAGTTTTCCCTATATTTCTCATCTTTTTTCTGTACCGTTTTTCATTCCATATTTTTCCCCATATTTCTCCTTTAATTTCCCGTTTTCCTCGTTTACCTATCGATTTTCTACTCGTTTGTTGGCTTCCCTCTCGCTATACTCGCTTCTTTTCCCTTCTGGCTTCTCTTACTTTCTGTTCCATATGCCCTTTCTTGTCACGTTTTCCCTCTTTTTCATTCTCGATTTTTTCTTTTTTCGGCCTGTTGTTTCCTCTTGAGTTCTGATTTTTCTCTGCTCCTGTCTCTTTTTTGTCATTTTGTGTACCGCGTCACCTGTTTTCGTTTTTTCGATCTCGATTTTCGCGTATTTTTCTTTTCTACCTGGTTTTTTGTTTTCGTTCATTCTATTCTACTACTTATTACGTCCTGCTATGTGTTTTACGTGTTGTCGTATTTTTCCGTTTTTTGTCCCATGTTTCTCCTTTTGCATCTCGTTTTTCTCGTTTAGCTATCGGTTTTCTTTTTTCCCTCTTGCTATTCTCACTTATTTTTCATTTTAGTTTCTCTTGTTTTCTGTTCCATATTCCCTTTCTTATTTCTTTCTTTTTTTCCTCGTGTTCTCTTTTTTCTGGCTGTTGTTACCTCTTTCTCTGTTGCTTTTCTTTTGTTTGCTTGTCCCGTTTTCGCCTTGTTTTGAGTTCTAATTTTCCTCTATTCCGTTTTCGACTCTTTTCTTCCGTATTACTTTCGTTCTTATTTCGTTTTTTGTTGTTTTCTGACCCGTTTCAACATTTTCTTTTTTTCCATTCCGATTATAGTTTATTTTGCTCCTTTTTTGTCCCGTTTCTCTTATTCGTCTGTTCCATTCTTTCTCTCATTACGTCCCGCTTTTCCTCCTTTTCTGTCACGTTCCGTTTATCTTTTTCGTTTTATTACTTTTGTCTTTCATTTTCATTGTTTGCTCTTCATGTTTTTCTTCTTCTATTCCGTATTTCTTCTTTTTCTGTTCTCATATCTCCATTTACATGTTCCTGTATTTTATCCTTTTCATTTCTTCTTTTCTATCATCTTTTCTATCTCGTTTTATCTCCTTTTTTCTATTCTGCCCAGTTTGTTCCTATTTTCTTTTAAGTTTTCTTCGTTTTTTTATTGTTTTCCTTTCTTCTCTCATTTTTCTTCTTTTCTCTTCCCTTCTCCGTATTATTCTGTCAATTTCTTCTTTTTCCTCATTTAACCTCTTTGTCTCTTGGTTTCTTCTTTTCCCTTTTATTTCTCGTTTTTCTTTTTTTTTCTTTTTTCGTGCTAGTTTTTTTTCTTTCTGCCTCTCACACATTTTTTATTTTTTCCATCCTCTTTGTATAGTTTTCGTTACGTTTTCCTTCAGGCTTTCTTTATTTTTCTGCTTCTGTCTCATGCTAAGTCATGCAAAAGAAATTTACTTAAATTTTCATTATAAATTTCTCTATGCTGTTTGATTCATGAGATATAAATTTTTGAATTTGGCAAATATTTAGAAAAACCGAGTTTTTCAGCCACAACTCCCGGAACTTGTAATTAGACTTAAAATTATACTTTGAATCGGTGCTTAAATTGGACATGAAATTAAAATTAAATTTGAACTTAAAATAGAGCTTAAATTAGGTTCTGAACTCAACTGGAAAATTAATATATAACTGGACTTGAAACTGGAACTATTAAAAACTGCGTACTGAGAAGGTGTGGCGTATGCCCCAGTGTTGATCAATTTAGAATGTTTGAAATATATGACACATGAGTGACCTCATCAAAAGAAAAACAGCTTAGCCCATAGGTACCTATTCTGTTTATTTTCGCTACTACGATACTCGACTGCAAAGTGTAATCCTTTTAGATGGCATCCTTTTTCCCTTGAAATAAATTCTGTTTTCATTCTCATCGTGCAGAATTGAATTCAGCTCTATTAGTTCTACATTCATCGAAATGTCAATATTTGTTACTGAACGGGTCAATTCCACAATCTTTCAGCTTCTTCGCTCCTCGCACATTTGTGCCTTGACCGCTTGCAGCGCCTATTGGCATTCCTGACTGCCGGACCAGTAGCCAGTGCCGCTGCTGCTCGTCGGTATCGTGCCAGCGGCAATCTTCCCAGGATCGTTTCATATTCGCAGCGGGAAAACCCGGCCAACTGTGCGATTAATCGTCCTCAAGCCAACTAAAGCCACGTTTTGTTTGTTCATCCCCTTCTCCGTCCGTTGCTGGTGGTTCGCGGAAATCCTTCGAACGTATCGATGAAAAATTCATATCGTGAGCTTCTGATGTATCAATTTTTGAAACATCAAAAGACTCTCTCGGCCGCCGTCTTCCCAAGTCAAGCTGACGTCGGTCGGAGTTTGATTAGAACTGTCTTGCCTTCCGGAGGCAACGAAAAAAAAAGATACATTCTTTAGTGCTTGGTTAACGGAAGCCTTAGTTGATTGCGAGAAATGAAACAATGTGAACGGTTTCCTTTTATTAAATTTTCGCTTGACTGATCCTAAATCACTTACCGGAATCTGGTAAATTATTTAAAACCAAAGCAAAAATGACTTGTTTACTCGGAACGATTATTAATTTGGGCTAATTTCATTTAAAAATCCCATTTAAGGGTTGGTAAATATAAATTATTTTGAATAAAACTACATTCATTTACCGTTTGATAGGATAACACCAGTCCTAAGCAGTGACCCTACCGAGATCTTTATTTAATTTGCGCCACGTAAAATGAACTGACGACATTAGCTTCATCCTGTTATCCTATTTAAAATTTAAATTTTCCCCTATATTATTCTTTTTCCCGGCAATAGCTGACACAAGTTTCTTCTCGACTTAACCACAACTTGCGTGTAGGACCTGGCAGGAGCTAGCTGTGCATCGCCAGCGTTGGAGTGCCAAAGTGGGAAAAACACAAAGTCACGGGCTGTTGGAGCACCGGAAGAAGAAAAAAACTTCATCTCACGTACAGTATTTTATTTTTTTTCTTTTGCTCGTTCTCACTTTCCTCAAGTACCGCACGCGCTCTAGGAAAACTGTACAACATTTCGCTCGTCGATGCTTCTTTGATGAAGGAATAAAAAAATTACTTATGCAAAAAGTTTCCAAATTAAATTTACATTTCTCGTCTGGGTTCGGCTCTTGCTCTCTTAGTGATATTCCGCTACTACAACTGCCGAACCGAGGTATTCATCTTTGACAGTGATATGCGTGAACTCTGGTGGGGCATTTTTTTTCCTCTGTCGGAAAGCGGAAGATGAAGTGTGTTTAGCAATTGGCCTATTGGTGGAGTTGATCTTTGTGTAGCCTAATTTTTCCTGGTTTCGACACGCTTCGCATTCAGAGCAAATTGGAAGCTGCAAGAATGGCAATCTACTAAGCAAGTTGATGAATTTTAAACTTCATCCTATGAGGCCATAGTGTCGAATTGGTTCCGTTTGCCATTTCTATCTCGCTTTACAAATTGCATTATCGAGCTTAGAAAAATAAAGCCCAGAAAGTTACTTCATTTAATGGCGAACAAGTATTTAAATAAGTAAAACAGAGCATTTCGGTAGAATCTCAATATGTATAGTGAAATTTTGGATGAACTGAAAACTTTGGCACGCTCTTTTCGCTTCGATTTTGCTCTTTTGATTATTGCATCTCTGCCAAACAGAATTGGAGAACTTGGTGTATGGGGTATTTGTAGAGCAAGTAATTATCTACAATACTATTCAAGAAAGTAATGTTTTATCTTTTGTATTTTCGGCACTCTATGGTTACAATGCCGGAGGTAGCAAAAAGAGTGCTCTTTCTGCAACCAACGGTGTAGCAACCTTATAGCGTCATAAATACAAAAGATATAGCAATAATTACTACAACAATAGTGCAGAAAATAACACATTCTACAAATGCCCCATACATCACTTTTTCAAATTCTGATTGGTTGAAGCGCAGCAATCAAAGGAGCAAAGTCGAAGCGAAAGGGTTTGCCCAGCCTGACGGACGTGAGACATAATGGGTGAAAGTAGGGTACGGGAGGGTATTTCCAGCACGCTACTAAATTCGGCATACGTTACCTTTTGCTTTTTTGCTACGCTTTCCCAAATAAAAACTTTGGCGCTATATTACAATACTGAAACGAATGTTGCGCTCATAAGCTTTGATCTGTTATAACTATTTTCATAAAAATCTAAGTGATTTGCTAAATTTTATTCAATAAACATCAAAACCACTGTATTTCCACTGGCACGTAATCAGGCTGAAAAAACCAGCAGCAATCGCTTACGCGTATCCGCTCTTGATGATGGTTTGGAAAACACACAATTATGATCACGTTTACTTATTCTAGCAACTAAACAGCAGTGAATATGATGTCGCAGAACAATTCTACTTCTTTTCATCACGGAAGAACACAAAGATTCCCCTCTGATAGGAAAATATAAATCAATTTTCATTCACTAGCAATCTGCAGCATTTTGTTTTTAATTTCAGCATTTGGTGCTCTATTTACACTACTACCAATGTGTGAGCCAGTTGCGCCTGAAACTCTTCTATCGTGTTGACATAGCTAGTATTTGAGTGACAACTACTTCCTTCTGGTGCTAATGTATATGAACGATTGAATGATTCACTAGCGCCAGCAGCAAGCTGTTGTCACTGCAAAACTAGTTATCTTCAATGAGCCGGTATCTAGGCAATACCGACACGTTATCCATCGGTCTCTCTTTTGATCTGTTTTTTGAAAAGCATCTAATCCCTGTGCAGGCTATTTCGGCCGGTCGGATTTAAAAAACACAGACACCACTATAGAAAATGGGCTCAATTTAGCAGCAGTGACTTCATCATTTCTCGCGACTATAACTCAAATTCAGTAGCGTTTCATTAAGACCAAAATACACGCCGATATTCAGTAAATATTATTCTATCAACTGGTATAAAAATCTTGTCTCGAATGAATATAGTTTCAACGTAATTTCTGGAATATTGTTTAGGCTACCGCTTAATGGGCTGAAAATACCCTCCTGTACCCTATCTGGCCAAATGGAGTAATATAATGGACGCAGGTAGAATAAACGTGAGATGGAAAACACGCGAGACCGAATGGACATGAGTTGGAATAACCTTAAGAACAATAAGACCTGTGGTGATTCCAATTGGTATTGGATTGAAATATTTGCTTTTTACTCGCATATCCTTCTCATTTCTCACCTTCTAGTTTTCAATTTCCACGTTGCACTTGCACTTACCACTTTTCGCTCACTTCTCTCACCACGTTGCAAACTTCTCACTGCTTATTTCTTACTTCATACTTCTCACTTCTCTCTCCTCATTTTCCCTTTTCTCATTTATTACAATTCACTTCTTATTTCTCATTTCGTATTTTTCACTTTTCACTTTTCACTTTTTTCTTCTTACTTCTTACTGCACACTTTGCACTTACTCTCATTACTCACATCTCATTACTCACTTCTCATAAGCGAGAACTACTTCGCTTATAAGGTTGTTAAAGGACCGAACTGGCTCCTCGTCTTACAAGCAGAATACTGTTAACGCTTCATAGATAATTTTGTAAAACGGCCTCAAGACAATGACGCCAGATCGACAGATTTATCCATATTTCAAAGAATTAGGAAATTTCTTCAGGCCTACGGACAAAGCGCTCGTAAATATTGATTTCCGTAAAAAATGGTTAAAAAAATTGATATAGGACTTCGTCTCTCTGAGACTCTCTCAGGAAGTTAGCTGATCAAGTGGTAATTCCAAAGAATCAAAAAATACGAGCGTCACGAAAGAATAAAAGATTTTGAACGCTAATAGCTCTGCCAATAATCAATGAATTTTGGTGGTTTGAGTACCATATTTATACGGTGGTTTGGTGGTTGATTTTGGTGGTTTGAGTATCGATTTATAATATATGTAGCAATTATGTGGTTTTTATTACAATTTTCATTTTCAATCACTAAATAGTGAAAATTTACCAAAAATTTAAAGGTCAAATTTCCCCACACATTTTCTTTGTCATTACCTTTCACAGGCAGGGATGAAAGTTAACCCATTAAGCCCCACACTTTTCCCAGCAGGGATAGAAAGTTGAAACTTTCAGGAAAATTCTCTTTTAGGTCAACTAAGAAAAAGCCGCTGACATGTATTTTTAATTTTGACCTTGTGTCCCGCACCACAACGTTGCGAAAACGCAACGCTGGGCGTTAACGGTATACCGTTTTTGCATACCTTCATTATTGTGCATATAAATACTTCATACTTTTTTACCGTTAAATAAAACTTGGGATTTTTTTTGGGATTTTGAGTATTAATAAAGATTAAATGAACGAGTAAGAGTATTTCATGTTATGTTTTATGATCGTCGATCGAGAACATTGCTGACTCAGCGAAAGTTTAAGCGCTGCAGTGATGAATATCGTCGTCTGAATGCTGTTTTATACAAATCGTATGTGTTGCGTGTGCAAACCGATCTCCGCAGAAAACCTAAAAGCTTTTGGAATTTTGTCAATTCAAAGAGGAAACGTACATCCATCCCTTCATGCGTCTGCTTTGATGGAAATGAATCTGAAACTGTCGCCGATTCTTGTGAGCTGTTTGCTAACTTTTTCGCATCTGTCTTCGCCGATAAAACAGCCTCGGACCTTGATGCGGATGTAGCTGTTGCGCATGTTCCGTCCGACTTAGTTGACTTGAGCTCATTCGACATTACTACCAACATGGTGATAGATGCTGCAAGAAAATTAAAGCGTACATTTTCCGCGGGACCTGATGGTATTCCAGCTGTGGTGTTAAATCGCTGTGCTGAGCCTTTGGCCATTCCCTTGCGCACGATTTTTAACAAGTCATTCGAACAAGGTAAATTCCCTACTATTTGGAAGCAATCATTTATGTTCCCAGTATATAAAACTGGTGATCGTCATAACGTAAGAAACTATCGCGGAATTACGAGCCTTTCTGCTGCGTCAAAACTGTTCGAGATAATCGTGAGTGGAGTGATTTTGTCCCGCACTAAGAACTATATATCCACAGCGCAGCATGGTTTTATGCCTGGTCGTTCCGTTTGCACGAATCTGATGGAATTTACTTCGTTATGTATTTCGGAAATGGAGAACAAGAAGCAAGTTGATGTAATCTACACGGACTTGAAAGCTGCTTTTGATAGAATTGACCATACCATATTATTGCGTAAACTTTCCCATCTAGGGGCTTCTCAACAGATGATTTGTTGGCTAAGCTCATACTTGCGTGGAAGAGTGCTGCGTGTGAAGCTTGGATCCTGTATTTCTTCGCAGTTTACGAACATGTCTGGAGTTCCGCAAGGTAGCAATATGGGCCCGCTGCTTTTCTCGCTGTTTTTCAACGATGTTACGTTCCTATTGGATGCTGGTTGCAGACTTGTATATGCTGATGACTTGAAATTATTTTTGGCTGTTGGGAAAATGGAGGATTGTCGCCGCCTTCAAGCTTTGCTCGACGTATTTGTTATATGGTGTAAACAAAACTGGCTTACAATAAGTGTTGCGAAATGCGAGGTGATGAGTTTTTACCGCTTAAAAACTCCGATTCTTTTTAATTATCGGATAGATGGAACTGAATTGCGCAGAGTCGACCATGTTACTGACCTTGGAATTTTACTGGACACTAAGCTCACATTTAACCTACACCGCGAATCAATTATCTCGAAAGCAATGCGTCAGCTTGGATTTATTGCAAAAATTGGTCGGGACTTCAAGGATCCCCACTGCCTCAAGTCGCTATACTGCGCTCTAGTTCGACCGCTGCTTGAGAACTGTTGCTTAGTTTGGAATCCTCAGCAAGTATTGTGGAACTTACGTGTCGAGAGAGTGCAGAGAAAATTTATCCGGATGGCTTTGCGACATCTACCGTGGCGTAATCCAGAGGAGCTCCCGCCATACTTGGATCGTTGCCTTAAGCTTAAAATCTATCTTAAAATTACAAAAATAATCAAAATTATAAAACAAAGTGTTTTTTGGCGAGCAACCGATTCTTACTAACACTGATTAATAGGTCAGGCGTTAATAAAGTTAAAATCGAGTTTTATGAGCATTTTTCTTCAACTATCTGAAAAATAGCAAAACCTGTTGTTTTGTCACAGCTGTAATTATCCCAGTAAACATTTTCATATGCATATCAGAACAATAAATAAGTTATATGTACCTATATATACCCTGAAAAATCGTATCTGATGCACAAAACTAGCATATGCGTACTAATTTGGAGGCTATATACGCACTACAAAATATACGTTAACAATTCAACTTTATAAGTCTTTGTATGCGATAGGATCCGACTCAAAACGATTAGTTTTGTTATGCTATACAATTCAGTACTGAAAATCGTAGGTCAATCACTTGCTATCGTCAAATACGATAGAATATAAACTTATGTGCGTTTCATTAGACTATATTTACGATACTGAATTTATTAAAAGTGAATAACGATAATTTTCGTACATTGATATACGAGTTGGTGTTTGCTGGGATGTAACATGTACCATTTGACCTTTGAGCAAAAACAGGTCGATTAGATTTTTTTCCAATCTATCTTTGTTTCTCAGGGTCCAAGTTGATATTTTAAACCGGGCCTTCTCTAGAATCGAGTGAAAGTGCGTTGCGTTTTCGCAACGCTGGGAGGAAATGGGTTAAAGGGGAGATGGGTCATAACTCGCTTTCTAAAGAGGAGAGGAGTCTCAATTCATCATAGAAAAAATCTTGCCTCCAAGACCACTCACGTGCAGGGATGGAAGATCAGTGATTTTGATAAAACCTGTGAGTTATCGCCACACGCACAAATCACGATCCGTACAGATCATGACAAACAGTGAATCTTTAGCGTTGGTCACAAGATTTTGTTCTATAAACAGTCTCAGCAGTCGATCACAGTGTTACATCTTACCTAGCTGCGAGAAAAAAGGTCACCCGTGTTGTTTGTATTATGAATTATACGATGCACGCAACCAATCGTCTGTATCTGTTATATTTCTCAACGCAATCATGCAATGAACATGATCTGACATGAGGTTTGTCATAATTTGTGCGGATCGCGACAAAGAGTTTGTCGCTTACAAGTAGTGATGTCAATGAATCTGAATCTGATCGCTTCTATGATCTTGATCGCTAGAAGCGATTTTTTTCCATCCCTGCTCACGTGTCAAATTTGGTTCCATTTGCTTGATTAGTTCTAGAGTTATGAGAAAATTTGTATTTCGTTTGTATGGGAGCCCCCCCTTCCTAAAGTGGGGAGGGGTCCTAATTCATCATAGAAAAAATGGTTACCTCCAAAAACACCCACATGCCAAATATGGTTCCATTTGCTTGATTAGTTCTCGAATTGTGAGGAAATTTTTATTTCATTTATGTAGAAGTCCCCCCCCCCCCTCTTAAAGTGGGGAAGGGTCCTAATTCACCATAGAAAATATGCTTGCCCTCGAAAACCTTCACATGCCAAATTTGGTTCCATTTACTTGATTAGTTCTCGAGTTATAAGGAAATTTGTATTTCATTTGTTCAGTAGTTTTTGATCCTATAAGGAACATCTCGGCAGACAGACAGACAGACAGAAATCCATTTTTATATATAAGATACTTCCCATATCAATAACATAACTCTTCAATATATATTGTATATATACCACGCATTTAGTTATTTGTGGTTTACACTTACTACTCTGTTCAGGAAGCAATACAATTAAGAAGTGATGATTTCCTAATGATCACTAATTTCACCAATTTCAATTTTTATATTTCATAACAAACATCGGAGGAAAATTCCTTCTTGCAACACAGTTAAATAAACGAAATGTGACAAAAGCGCTTGTCGTCAGAGTATAATGTGATACATAGAGGTGTGGCAATGTTGGTTAAGTGGTGTTAGTGCAATGAAGAAATTTCATCATGGTGTGGGTGGCATCGTAAATCGACCAATCACGATGAAGCGTGACGTCAAACTCCAAAAATAAACTCCATTGTCCGCCGCGTTTTGTTTTTGTAGTTTGACGTCGTTTTCTGATTTTTCGCTCCTAATACCATCAAATGTCTTCATCTGCCACACCTTTTTAAACCTCATTGGTCAGAGTAGGGCAATTTATGTAATCATGATTGGGCCACTGTAATTCAAAGTTCAGAGGTACAATATTCACTAGACAACGATAGATATGCGTGCAATTAGTGAAATAAATTAAAATGATTAAATCTGGATTTTTGCTGTTTTTTCATTGTAGGGGTATACGTCGAAGAAGACGACGGTAATATTAATCTGGTAATCGGGGTCAGTCCCGGCGCACAGTGGGACAATTTAAAAAATAGTGAGACATAAGGAATAACACCGAAACCTTAAAGCATAGCATAATACTACTTTCAGAAAAGTTTCTCCATTCAAAAAGCGCTTTCTAGTGGGGGAAAAATATTTGAACATTAGGGTGTCCCTAAGCAGATACAAAAAATATTTTCTCTATTTCAAGTCAGAAATGATTACGATCTACAGAAGATTTATAGATAAACTAATTTTAAGAAACTTTGTTGAATACTGAAGATTTCTATCTCTTACATGAAAAAAGTTATAGAGCCAAACTCTTAGGGACACCCTTAAAAACAGTTTTTTCGATGTAGCTCTTGAATTACGCTTCGTATACTTTTCAAATGTACTAAGAAATTGGTTATCTAATTAAATTGCACATTTTTGTCGAAGATAGTAGAGCTCTATCTTGTTTCCTTTAGAAGCCATCACTGGTTTTTATATTTTTTTACGTAATCTTTGAAGGGGTGTATCTCGGGGGAGAGCAGCTATGAGCAGCTAATCTCACTTGTTTTTTGTGAATCAATTTATGCTGTATCCCACCATGTACAACTTAGGGTGGAACACTGTGGAACATCTGAAAAAACTTATCACGAAGGCAACCGTTTTTAAAGCCTGAAACTATGAAAACCATAGTTTTGTACCGCTTTCGCATGTTCTCTGAATCAAATCAACTAATTTTGTAACGGTAACTCAGTTACCCGATACAAAACCTGTCAATACTTTAGTTATACTTATTTTATCGCGTCAAATAGTGAGATGAATATGTATAACTTGCGACGATCGACTTTATTCGAAGTGTGGATAGAAAAATGCAAGTCAGGAGCAGATAGCAAGAAGAATCACTGCGTTGATTACATAAAAAATAAGCTTGAGGAGAAAGCGCATTTCACGTGCAGGATGGAAAGACAGGTATCAATGTTTTGCTACAAGCTTCAAAAGAGATGGGAGAAAAGCCAACGAGATGTTGTCCGTTTCCGCAAGCAAAACATTATTTGGCTATCAGAGAAAGTTTTCCCAGAAGCATGCCTAGCCATGAATACCCCAAATTCAGAAAAATTCTGTTGACCCAGGAATCCGTTTGGAGAATTGACCAACCGAAGCAAAATTACTATACTAAACAACAACACTCAATTCACTACTACACTAAACAACAACACTCAATTCACTACTACACTAAACAACAACACACAATTCTGGCTTTAGTTTTCAAAAGGTCGCATAATCCAAGCAAAAGGGTTGATTATGCGACCTTATGAAAACTAAAGCCAGAATTCATCAATTTAAATAAAGTCCTATTAAACTACAATGTCTTAATTTTTTATTGGCTTAGTGAAGATTTTAAAAACGGTTGCCTTCGTGATAAGTTTTTTCAAATGTTCCACAGTGTTCCACCCTAAGTTGTACATGGTGGGATACAGCATAAATTGATTCACAAAAAACAAGTGAGATTAGCTGCTCATAGCTGCTCTCCCCCGAGATACACCCCTTCAAAGATTACGTGAAAAAATATAAAAACCAGTGATGGCTTCTAAAGGAAACAAGATAGAGCTCTACTATCTTCGACAAAAATGTGCAATTTAATTAGATAACCAATTTCTTAGTACATTTGAAAAGTATACGAAGCGTAATTCAAGAGCTACATCGAAAAAACTGTTTTTAAGGGTGTCCCTAAGAGTTTGGCTCTATAACTTTTTTCATGTAAGAGATAGAAACCTTCAGTATTCAACAAAGTTTCTTAAAATTAGTTTATCTATAAATCTTCTGTAGATCGTAATCATTTTTGACTTGAAATAGAGAAAATATTTTTTGTATCTGCTTAGGGACACCCTAATGTTCAAATATTTTTCCCCCACAAGAAAGCGCTTTTTGAATGGAGAAACTTTTCTGAAGGTAGTATTATGCTATGCTTTAAGGTTTCGATGTTATTCCTTATGTCTCACTATTTTTTAAATTGTCCCACTGTGCGGCGTAGTGGTTAGCATTCACGCCTCTCACGCCGAGGACCCGGGTTCAAATCCCAACCCCGCAGAAGTCACAAATGACAAGAGCTGTTAAAGTGACTATAATCTAACAAAAAAAAATCTGGTAATCGTTAAAATTTCGAATAAGTTAATCGAAAATTAGATATTTGTATTTAGATTGTTTGTTTTTATGGTATATAATTTTTTATTTCGCTATTTTAATCCATATTCCTGCGAATTTCGGCGGTAGTCCATGCACTATGCACTATGCAGCGAATAAATAAAATGAAATGGAGCATACATGGGCAAAAATAGAACAATTTCACCAGTAATCCGTCGAAAGAAACATAATTGCGTCTTTTGAGTTTCCGACAGTGCATCTAATATCCAATAATTAATTTAATTCTTCATTCTGATATCCATGTGCATTATTTAAACTTGTCACGGCTTTACTCAAAGTTTTCACTGTACAGTAGGAGGTGCTTGATGAGCTAAAACAAAACAAATTATTAGAATAATATATTAGGCTTGCCTGGCCGTGTGGCTCAGCCGTCTGCCCAAAATCGTAGTTTTGAAATCAGGCAGCCGGGAACCACGCAGCATCATAGCTTAGCTACTCAATAGAGCATTACCGGGTATGGCCGCGTGGAGGCGCTAGGTAGGGGCTTGAGATGGCAAGAGTTATGTTGGTCGCTTTCTTGTTTGACTTCCCCATTTTATACTCATTTCATTTTGTCTTTACGCTTATATATATATTCATATTATATTCATATCGTATACAGTCATATTTCGCTGTTTGGGCCACCACCTCGGCCCAACTAGTGAAAGTGATTCGTTAGTTGGGCTAACTGACAGGAGGGCAAGATTTCATGAGGGTTGCTAGTGTGTGACCAAAGTAAATTGATATATACCAGGTATATGACAATGCGAGCTGTCATATACACTTTGCACTAACACATCTACACTAGTTCTGAGATTTCGAGCATTTTGTATGGAAAATTAGTTAATTTTTTAAAAAAATCGTTGGATACGCAAGATTTGTCTATTTTTTTCTCACCGTTTTTATGTTTATGCTTAGAACATTATTTCTAGTATGTATTTTCATGAATACAATGAAGTGCAACACTCCAAATTGCAAGCGGAAATTTTTTCGTCAAAACGGTATCAAGATGTCTCAAAGAAATGTCGTTATATCGCTTTCCTACAAGTAGTAAAACAAAAAAGATTTTTTTTAAAATGCTCGGACATGATTGTTCAATAAGCAGCATGAGCAACATTGTTATCCGCCCGCGATATTTTTCGTCTGATTTCTGGTAAGCTTTTAAAGTGTTAATTATCTTCTAAGACCGTTTTGTAGCAATCTAAAATTACTTTTTATGGTTTTCTACGTAGTGTTGAGACGGGTAAATTTATGATAAAAAGGTATCATCTTGGAACAGTGACTTCAACTTAAGGATTTTCAAGCAGTAGCACAAGCATCTATTCGAATAAAACTATTTTTTAAAAGAAGACATCAAAGGCAGATATTCAAGAGCATCATGCAAGCAAAATGTTGGATGGAACGTGTTTTAATTTAAGCAACCGTATACCGTATTGATCGTAAAGTATTAGAAACATTAATTCATTTTTCAATTGCACATCGTAATAGTTAGTCACCCATGTTCTCAAATTTTTTACGCATAATAAAGAAGGTGTAGCCTGTGCAAATGACTTTAAAATATATTCCTTACATTTCATTGTAAATGTTCAAATATTTCTCTGGAATAATATAGTTGCATTCATTAATTACAATTAATTTAGTTTTAATTTTCATGCAAGTTCCACCATATTTCAGAACTATTTCTTCTTCTTTCTACACACACTAATGCAACCCTCGATGGTCACATACCTGGTATATATCAATTTACTTTGGTGTGTGATATAGTATATAGTGGTTTGTGTGCGTCGCGAAACGATTTCGCCTTGGAAAAAAAATTCCCGATGAATACAAATCGCGTAGACGGATACGCGGCGAAGTGTGCGTCAGACAGATGTCAGCAATCTCTTTTGAGCTACGACAGATCTGTAAACAAGGGTTGCACTAAGAATCACCGCAATAGCGCTTGACTCTAGCTGTGAAGTCTGCCGTATAAAAAAGCTACTTTTTTAAAAAGACCTCACTAAGCTGGTGTACTAAAGTGCATTTGCATAACCGTAGATTTAATCGTGTAACGCGTGTTTAATCATTCAATACGAGAACAATGTATCAGATGCTACGCGACTTGAATTATTTGCACACAGCTAATCAAAGTTTAATGAAGCAAAATGGGTAATATGCGATATTCTTTTTCTTTTTCAAAAAATTTTTGAAAGTTTCAAAAATTGATTCTGATTTGGTTTTAGTCACCGTGTACTTATGTGAATGTATTCAAATTGATCACGATCGGTGAAATATCAAAACTTGACTCAAAACTCAAATATGATAACTCAACTGAGTTTTGATATTTCACCGATCGTGATTATTGAAAATTAATTAACGCGAATTACCAGTTGATACGCTTTAACTCACCCCTTGAAAGAATTGACATCTGATTGTTAGTTCTAAATTGACAGCCAATTTTAACATCCAGTTTCTTTTTAGTTGGGCCATAGCCCAACTAGCAAAGGCCCGTCGCACGTCGATTATTACGGTTTTCAACTGCAACAACAATATGTGTTCAAGTTCAACGTACCCATTTCTACAATCGTAAGGACATGGCCAGGTGCATGGTGTACTTACGGCTACACCGTATCAGCCACCCATGGTGTGTACGGTTGTCTATGCTATGCTGTGCTATGCTATGATAGCACAGCGACATAAAATGTAAACAAACATTTAAAAACTTAATTATTCAATAAATTACTTGAAATACATAAATTGATTACTGATTCCTTACAAGATTCTTCATTCGAACGTGACAAAATACCACAACATATGACAACTTCTATACCATCCAACCGATATGAAAGTAACAATTATACTAAACGCTAACAACTTACCCGCAGTTTTCCACGCTACCGAACTAAATTTGCAAATCAGCACATTGCATTTTCCGCCCCAAAAACTGCATTCGCGAGGGTTTCCCGACATTTTGCGGAACATGCAGCGTTACAAATGTACACCAATTGCATAATTGAAGTCGTTGAATTATGCTAATTTTCCAATTACACGCAATTGGCAGACCTGAAATTAAAGCCAACACATGCGCTGGAAGGAACAAAAAATAAAAGCTTCCGCCAGCCCCCATACGCAACTCCCGCATCCCGCCCGGTGATGCCTCACTAAATCAACTTGGGCTATTTGTTTCCGTATCCGTATCGTTCAGCCTAGTCTTTCCGTCCCTCAACTTGAGCCGAGCAAAAACACTTGGCCATGTGTGCCAAAGGGCTTTCGACAGGAATAATCAGTTGTGTCTGGTCTGGGCCCGGAAAGTTGTTTCATTTGGCTGCGTCGGAGTCGGCCACTCTTGGGAACGAGCAGCAAGCGATGCGGTGGTGCTTGGTTGAAACGAGGAAAGGAAAAGTTTTTAATTTTCCATCGGGGAAATGTCGGACGAAATCGAGCTACGGTGTTTATGCGTCTCTCTCATACTCGGTCTAAACGTTGAACGCAGCAGCGCAGCAGTGGCACGAGTTGTAGGTAACGTGTGGAGTTGCGGAAAAAATCAAGTCACGAATCACAAGGGTGCGCTCTCGCAGTGCTGTTTCGCCAGAAACAAATCTGCCGTTCGGTGTTCCGGCTCGAGCTTCCCGGTGCCCCGTGCTCGGAAGAGGGAGACGGAAACAAATCTAAACAAAAATAAACATTTTTATTGTTTTATACTCATGGGATTTTTTTTTCTTCTTCGCCACAGCGAAAGCGTTGGAATTTTCGTTCGTATAGTTCGCATGTAACTTTGGTTAAGGAGGAGAAGTTGCTCAGCTGGAAGCGAAGGGTTGGAAACATAAATCTACCCCATTTATTCGATTCGAATTGACATTGTTCTGTTTGGTTCGTTGATATACACGACAAGTGGCACATTGGAATGCGAAAGATTGTTTGAATCGTATATCAGCTGCGGTGGAGGGGGGAACACCGGTATGAATTTTTGAAACAGCATTGATTTTGCTATGAAGTGCCAGTGTGGATTATTTAAGAAATTTTTACGACATTCTTATTTTAGCTCTTCTGGTTTGTCACTTTATTTACAGATTTTTTCAGATTTGACTGTTTTAATGATTTCCTAAGAATTTTGAAACTTCGGCTGAAGTAAAGTTTCTTCTATTGACTGAACTAAACTTTCGCGAGATCTGTCACTGGCATCCTCGTTTTATATTCCGATCACGCCGCTCGAGTTATCGTGCATAGCCGGTCCCATAATGATTGCGCGAAGGATCCATTCAAGCGACGCTCTTTCGCGATTTCCGCCACACTCCGACGGCGACGTCCGACGTCTGTAATCCATCTTGCCGTAACATTGTCCATCTCGAAGCACCATTCGCACCAACGCGTCCGTCTATAACTGACAGCAGCGTGTCCGAAATTTGCATTTTTATCCAATTATGAAATTTATGTCAAACTTAATTACCCCCTGAGCTGAGCGGATGACAGGAGCAGAAGAAAACTTTCCACGGGTGCCGCGACGGAATGCTGCTGGAAGAAATTCGGATAAAAATCTGCTCGGAGTCTGCACGTTTCTTACACGACGCTGCTATCCGAGAAGATTGCTCCTTACCGACGCTTTTATCGGTGGTAGTGTTAAGGTTAATGAGTGCACTATAAAAGCAAGTAAAAAAGAGCTGGAACAGTACCTGTACCTACTTAGGTCATTCCGTTTTTCACATTCCCAAGGTGCTCACCGGAAGTAAGTTTGTCCCACGTAAGTCTGTTGGAGGACTTTCCGCAGCACTTCAATTGGCATGTCGAATAGGCCACTTTTGAAATTTTCTCCACCCGGGGCGCACTCGGTCACGGATACGATTGTTACAGTGGAGAATAAGGAGCAACCGAAAGCGTGACATGAAAACTTCACTTCGTATTGCTGTCACGTTCCTTTTGGTGCTGTAATTTGTCTTGACAATTTGCCTTGGGAACAATGTTAAACTTAAAATTGATTTTCTTAGCGCATTGTTCATTAGAGTTTGAGTAAAAATTATTGATTTTATTGAAGGACAGCCAATCGGCTAAAGAAGCTGAAAAATGAAGGTGTCTCATATACGAATACCAGTTTTCTATGATAATGATTAAAGTTAAACCTTACCGTCTCAGGAAAAAAATCACAGATTTTACTCTTCTACCGTGTGCGGTATCATCATCAAGGGAAAAAGCTTTTATTCTAATCAGTTTCCAAAATTTCCTTTTTAGTAGAGAGCGTAGGGGATGCAAATTATCATGAGCGCACAAGCACACTACTAACTCACTACGACTGCGGCTCGGTAATAGTGCACAGATCGTAGATCCTGAGTGCGCTTCCGGTATGGGTCTGCCAGACCCATCAGACAGCAACGAGCGGCAGCCGAACCGTACCTACCGTATTGAAGCCAAGCTGGCCTGGCTGGGCAGACTGTTTACAGTTTATGCAAAGGTATGCAGAAATCGGGACTGTAAAATGATAATATCGTACTGATTCAATTTCCCTTTCCTTTCAGTTGAATTGTGTACAGTACTCATGCATATGGATCGGACAGGAGCTGATAAACTTTTTACGAGGCGCTTTTGTGATACAACTCCGAGAGCGATCCATCGGCTAGACGATCGTTATCGACACTTTAAAATAATAGGTTGCATGCATTGGCAATGTGCTCGAGAAATTGTTCAAAAAATGTGAACAAATGTGCACAATTGGAATAATTCAAACTCTCATATTACTCTGGAGTATTACTTAGTAAAGGACACTAATTATAAAATTATTTTTTAAGTACCTTAGGGAATTCCAGAATCAACGAGAAAGTGAGAACAGGTATCTCGATGCGAGAACTAGGGAAAACTAACTATAGAGATGGGTAAATCTAGGAATACGAATAGACCCAGACAGATGTGATTTCTGCGGGGTCAGTGGCCGGCGCTTCCGACGGCGAGTCACCGGCGAACATCTCGCCCTAAATCATCTAGGAAAAGTGGAATACATGGATTATTGCAAACGTACATTATGGATGCCGTCCATTATGGTAAGCATACATTGTGGCATTCGTACGTATGACAACCGTCCATATGGCCATCGTATTTATGGCTCTCGTCCGGTCACCGTCGAAAACTACGCGCGGTTTCGGTGTGGTTTGATTAAAACGCCCGCGAAGTCTCTTAGCACCGACTAACTCAGATATTCTATTTTTCAATCGAGTTCATGCTACAGATAAACTGCTTCGTCTGTTCCGATAAATGAGCTACTAATCTATGTTGGCACACGATGTGATGTCTTAAAATGTCATCGAGACATATTGGAAAACCTGACTCTTCTTTTATAAGCCCAATACATTGGTAGCGAAAATGATCTAGCATTATTTATTCACCAGTATAAAGAGTAGAATAATATCACTAAATTACGCGCGCGAGACTGTGATATGATCGTAAGTTTAATGCATCGACAACGAGAACTATACGAGAAAGACATCGAATTCGATGACCACGCGCCCAAAACAACACGATATCTCTCGTAGAACCGAATACGTGGTGCCAAAAGCAAAAATTCTCCTTCCCCGATCATGCTATGCAGCTACCACGAACTATATCAATATACCTTAATACAGCATCATTTAACGCACAAATGAAAAATCAATTAGGGGAGAGTAGTCAACAGTGAGACAACAGGAACAGTGAGACATCGGGAATAGCTTCGCCATAAAACATACAAGATCCATGATATTTTCCTGCAAAGTAAAGTTTGTGAATCTATATCACATAATACAGTTTGAGAAAAATTTGTTAATTTTTTAGTATATTTTTCAACAAAAGTCTTTTTTGGGGGGGTCAAAGTAAATTTTATTACGATCATTTTCAGGTGATTTTTAACGGCAAATCGCATAACTAATCCAAATTAAATTTACTACATGGCATTTCATAGGAATGAGAGATAAAAATAAAAAATATAAGACCATCGAATTGTTTGCTAACACCACTATTTCACTATTTATTATAAAACATTCCTATTGGGAACAGTGAGACAAACAGATGTGGGTTATTTAAAAAAAAATTTGTGTTGAATTGTAACTCAATCCATATAACTTGATTGTAAATGAGTTCTGAAGTGTAAGTTGAAGGTCAGATAACCAGGATTTGACCTTTATATGAATATAAATGTAGATGTGAGAAAAATCGGAATTTTCAATAATGCACAACAATAATGTATCCTTTATGCACAAAATAAACAGTACAACCTCTAAACTATTCTTTGTAAACAAAAAATATGGTTCAAGTTTGATTCTAATATGTGTCTCAGTATTCAATACTCGTTGTCTCACTCTTCCCACTTACTGGGGAACAGTGAGCCAAAAAGACACCTTCACATTTGCGTTTGTAACTATTTTATCTTTTAACCAACAGGGCTGAAACTTTTTTTTCAGACAACTAGAAGGATATACGTTTCAAATGGATTGAAGACCTCGTTGGTAACTATCACCAAAAAAATTTTAAAATTTTTGGAAAAAAAGTGTCTCACTGTAGACGTCTCTCCCCTACTTATCTCAGACTCCCTAATTCAGTGGTGGCCACAGTATTAGCATAACGTGAGCTAAACCAGATCTCCTCAATATTTCCGCGACCCGAAATGGCTTCCGACATTAATGAATTCAACCTATAGTTCCCGTTCACCATCCATCAAACCAGTCCGCGGGTCGCAATGACCATAGCCAAGAGCCACAGTTTGGCCACCACTGCCCTAACTGATTTATATACTGGTGTCCGGTCAGCAGGTATTTCGCGAATTTGTTTTTCTTTTAATTCCACTTTGTTCCAATAAGAATGAAATACATATAGTGTGAAACTGCGCTTCAAGCGGCTGCTATCACACATACACAAACTAACGCATTTTTCTTGGTGAGCTGTATTGTATTGCTCAACCTTAAACATTAGAATTTAGCAGTATTTGCGCCGGAAAGTATGATATTTGTTTATTAATAGATAACAATGGTGCTTTTTTCGTGATTGCATTTGTATTTAAACAGCACTGCACTGAATTTCACTGAAAAAACGCGATTTAATTCAGGGCACTCGTCACTACAGC
Source organism: Sabethes cyaneus (assembly GCF_943734655.1). Lineage (NCBI taxonomy): Eukaryota > Metazoa > Arthropoda > Insecta > Diptera > Culicidae > Sabethes > Sabethes cyaneus. The sequence continues at coordinate 131,406,740 of NC_071353.1, forward strand.
CACACTCTCTCGCCTTCAGGGCTGCTAGTTTCTTAGGAAAATGTTAGTAAATTTTCAAAGCGCATTTACCGCATTTACGGATGGATGGAGTAATTTGCGGTTTCGTCACTAACGAGAATGACATTAGCTGGGGATCGTTTATGTAGGAGTGAGAGGGGAAGAAAGAGTGGAGGAGAGGATCCGGGAGTTTGCAATTTGATGTTGTTGATATTATTTCTATTGCAAACAGCCTCAGCGAGGGCGCCAGCTACAAAAAATCTTTATATGTGTGCGTGGTGGAATACTTCATTACCGATGGATCTAAAGGGAGCCCATCTCCTGCTGCTCACCATAAAAAGAGGCAAGAAATCTTCTATCTTCTTCTATATATATAAAAGTGAGCGTGAGTTTGTATGTTCCACCATAACTCCAGAACGCCTTGACCGATCGCCACGAAACTTGGCACACATATTCCTTGATATTCGGGAATCAGCACTGAGGTGGTCGTAACAGGGGGAGGGAGGCCATAATCTCTAAATGCCTGGACAGTTCTTTATCAATTTTGGCACACATGTTCTTTGACATAAGGGAATCAGAACTAGAGGAGTTGGCAAAGGGGAGGGGGGGTTCATAACAGGGAGAGGGTCCAAAATATTTGCACGGATCTCTCATAAGTGACGGTGGGACAAAAGGGAGAGTTGATGGCCGAAAGTTCCTGACAGGAAGGGGAGAGTAACGCCCACATGACTGTAACCATTTATCCGTACATCAGAAAAAATCACAATACGAAACACTAAACTGCAATGTTCGCAGCGGTACGTTTGTCAACTGTAATTATGCACCGAATCAAAGTGACCCGTATAGTGTTCGATCATTAGTGCAAACTGTTGTTGGCCGACTCTATTTGAGTTACAGGGGCAATCATTCAAACGGTGTGGAGTTGATCTGAGAACACCATGTTTTTTTCAAGGTCAGCTTTAAACGGCATGTTTCAGATTTCAGGATAGGATGTAGTACTGAACTAATAAATAAATAAAAAGTAGTGTTCAAAAAAGTACAATAACAAAACTATTCATTTCCTATCGGTGGGGTGGCCGTTGTTAAGAGCGGAAGGTGCAAATAGGAAAAATGTCTTTGTTTCTCTTTCTTTATAGGGTTTTATAGGCATTTCCGTGAAGAAAACAGATGTGTAAGTGGCCGGGTAGACAAAAGAGGGGAAGCTGACATATGGGGAGGAACTTTCAAAAGACAATATTTTAATATTTTTGCAATATAAGCATTTCAATTACAATAAGGCCATTACAAATAATTAAAAAAGTTTTTGTCCCTCCAGTGTAGGGCCACAGAAGGGGGGGCAAAAAAAAACAAAGAGAATTTTTTAATCAAGCAAAAAAAATATGGATTTAAGACATTTTTACTTGAAGTTGAAACGTGAAAACCAAATCTATTCTTGCTTTTAATAAATACGTTATTTTTCAAGCAAAAATCTACGAACAAAAAGACAAAAACGAAAGAAAATATTTTTGGCCGAGTTTCGGAAATTCCACTGTTTGAACTTCCATTTCTATTTCGTGCTAGAAGCGTTAACTTAACTCGTGCACTCATTTTTCGGGTTTTTCAAGCTGTAGAGCCCACAGACAATTGATTTTATAAAAAAAATTTAACTCATATCCTACAAATTATTTTTTTGCCTCCCGGGTTTTCAAGCTAATTTCCCAGGGGGAGGGGGGGTGGTGACAAAAACTTTGAAAATGATTTGCAATGGCCTAATTGTGTGGCTGTGAGACAAAGGTGTCCCGAGTAAGATCGGCCACTCAGTAAAAAAATTAAGCAGAACGAGAAAAGATGGTAAAACAATGAAAGAAAACTGCACAAACGGAATAGAAACAGAGAAAAAACATAAGAGATAAAAGAGAAGAAAAACGAAAAAAAAATCGTGCTGAAATCGGAAGGGAAAACCAGACGTAAATAGAGAAAATATTTGGAAAAGAAGAAAATGGGAGATAAAGAAAAAACGAGACAAATAAGAAGAAACTCGACAGAATAAGAGGAAGAACAAAAGAAAAATAAGAGAAGAAGACAAAATGACAACGAAAACAAGAAAGAAAATGAGGACAAAAAGGACAGAAAAGAAGGAAAAAAGGAGAGAAAGGAAAACAACGAGATGGAAAACGAGGAAAAGAAAAGGAGAAATACTAGAACATGAAAATGGTTTAATGAAGAAAACTGGGACAGAAAAGGGAAAAAAAGAAAGAAAAATATAAAGAAAATAGAAGACAAAAGGGATAAATCGAAGAAAAAAACAGAACATGAAGAAAAGCAAGACTTTACTACGTCTTGAAGAACAGAACAGATGAAAACGAAAAACAGGATAGAAAAGGATATACTGAGCGATTATAGAGGAAAATCGGGAGAGAAAAAAAGAAAAAAGTCGAAACGGAACGGAAAATGACAAAAAACAAGACAGAAACAATGTAAAAACGGAAGAATGGAATAGAGGAAAACCGGAACTCAGGAAAAAGGCGGAAAATGGGACAGAAAAAAGAGAAAGAAGAGAAAAACAGGAAACAGCGGGTAGAAAAAAGGAAAAGAGCGAAAATGTGTTAAGAAAGTGAATACGATACAAAAAATAAGAGAAACCAAAGTGGAAAAAAAGAATAGCGGAGAGAAAAAGAAAACCAGGAACCAAAAAACAAAACGAGGACAGAAAATGGTAAAACGAAGGACAAAAAAGGAAAAATGGAGAAAGAGTAATAAGGAAACCATAAACCAAATAAACGCAACAGAATAGACGGCAAAATGAAACATCAAAAAGAGGAAAAACAGCACAGACAAAACGAAAAACAAGTAGAAAAGGATATAAAAAGAGTTTGAAAAAACTGAAAACGAGCAAAAGAAGAGCAGAAAAAAAAGATAACGGGAAATAAAATAGCAAAACACGAGTGAAAAATATAAGGCAAAACTGCGCAGCATGTACCGCAAAGAGAATTCAAAGGAATCAAATGGAACCAGAACTAATACCTAATTCCATTAAACTTCTGGAAGGGGAAGAAAGCGCTGACCTCTCGTATCAAACGCTTCCCATGTATATAACGATTTAATTACAGTCGTTGGGAGTATCTTTACTAATAAAGATTAAGTGATACTCCGGAGCCTCGGGGATGAACTAATGACATTGAAACCAGAAGCCAGGCTGCAATTGACCAAGGATATAGCACCTTATTTCGTTCTCTGAATGTACCAAAAATATTAGTTTAAATAACATAACACTTGAAAATAAAGTCGTGTGGTTCAATGGTTGCCTAAAACTACAGTTGTAGTTAAAGCAAAGCCTAGGTGCTATATTCCGTTATCGAAACTTGACCTGTTTTTATACGACAGACTTCGCAGCCAGCTGTTAGAGTACAGGACAATTGCAGTGCCAGTTGCTACGATCCTATTGACTCTAACAGCCTCGTCCAGCAGAGATTCGAACATACGACGACTGGCTTATTAGGTCAGCGTCATACCTCGAAGCCAACTGGGAGGCAGTTGTAAGGTTAGGAACTGAAAATCACGCGATCCGCACCTTTTTCTAGCTTAGCTACTCAATTGGAGTATTTCCTGGTATGGCCACGTGGAGGCGGTAGGCGGTAGGTAGGGGCTTGGGATGCCTAGAGCTATGTTGAGCGCTTTTTCCTGGTTACCTTCCCCATTTCATACCCCTGTTGTTTCAAAGACCAATTTTTGAAAAAAAATCAAAAATTCTGGTTTTGATTAAATAAGTTAAATTAAAGTTAAATAAGGGAAAACAAACAAACAAACAGAAAAGTCGTTTTGGAAATTTAAATTGATTGATTTCTTACTGTGAACGATATTTTCGGAGAAGTGAAATACAAGTTTAAATAACTTACACATTCTTCAGTTGGTGAATGTGTCCAACGTAATGCCACTATTTTAATTTTGATGTTTGCTCTTCAGCTATCAAAATTGCGTCCAAGCCAGAGGGGTAATGACTCAAATTTTAATCACGCATCGCGAAAATCCAAATTTTTGCATTTATGTTTAGCATAGTCATTATAAGTGGTCATATGTATTAAAAATATTTGGCAAATTTATTATAAATTTTATTGCAAAAACAAGAAATCCAAATTGTTCAGCTTTTTAGTCCTATGGAAAAATATTCCGCAATTGCCAAGCGTAAATTGAAGAAATGTGTTTTGCCATCAAAACACCATCTGATAAGGAGAAGTGGTGGAAAAAGATGGCAGATACGGTTAACAATGTCAATGTGTAGAAAATTATGGGAGGTATTTAGTGAAAAGTTGATCAGAAAAGACAAAACTATATTTTTACAATTTTTGTACTTTCCACATAGAGAAATCGGAAATTTTGTGAGTCCAAATTTTAAACCGAGTAGATTGAAATTGAACAGACCATTTGCTTCATATCTTCTAACTGCATAGACATTAAAGCCATTTTATATAATTAGTTTTGTTTGAAGCTTAATCTTTTGCGTTAAAATTACCTCAGTGGCTTCAGTGGCTATCACAATTATTTAGCAGCTCATTTCAATCAGGTTAGAGTGCGTTGCATGGCATTAAGCATCGTGCATATTAAATTACAGAAAAATCGGTTAACGTTCGAAAATTTTGACATGGCCTCTACTTCAAGAGTCGGTGACCGATAAAATTCAACGATTCGTTGGTATACTGATTTTGTGAAGGGTCAAAGGTGCTTCATAAGCTCGGCATCCGATGCCGTAAATGTAAATCAAATCCAAACGATCAAAAGAATCACCCGTTCAACTAGCTGACATGTCGGACCGATATAATCTAATGCTGAACTCCATCGAATGGTATTCATGTAAATCACAGGCATCGATTTAACTGATGAAGGATTAGGTAGCTTTATGATGGGGGAATGACAAACATTTGCCCCGAACCAGCGCAAATCCATCGATGTGCACATCAATTTATACCACTGATTCAACCCAAACTAAACAATCATTGCAAATCAACACCCACCGCCACTCATCGAGTGGTGGATGATGGATGTGGTGATAGCCGTGTCCGCTGACCAGTAGTCCACCCGCTAGGCCATGTAAAATATTTCAAAGCATCCTTCTATAAATCAAACACTCGGCAATCCGAAATTCAATGTTTACTATTGAAACTACCCTTTGAACCGATTTAGAGGATGCTCCCACATCGATAGCCACATCGAACATGTTCTGTGTGTAATAACAGGCTCGGTTACAGAACCGTTGTGCAGGGTAGTTAACCGCGTTACCTTCCGATTAAGGAACAGCGGATCTTTGAATTTTCACCAACCAAATAATAAATGGACCTAATCTACTCTAACGGCCGGATATTACATAACCCAAAACAATTAAAAAATATCGACCGGCGAGTGTCAGGTGTCCTTCACCTTCGTAGTGCAACGAGAAAAAAAATCATTATTCAGCGTATCCAGTGGAATGTGTCCCAATTTCTACAGGTGTAAAAAGCTTAAAATTATCACGTTCGTACCCAAACGGGGACGAGTTTTCTACTGGTCGGCGTTCGAGCCAGGTGGTAAATTAAAATGCATCAGATCCTACCCCAACCGAGCTTTTACCAGCACTGGCTGAAACAAAACCGACAAAACATTCTTATAACAAGCCAGTCACGTGTTGAGTTCCCGCTAGTCGGGAAACAGCAGTTCATCTGCCGGGCCGACTATTTCCGAATCCTCCCCACCCGAAAAGCAGTAGTTCATCCGCTTCAACCCCATTGGTGGGGACCGGCTGCTCCCCTCGATTTGGGCCTTACAACAGCTCACAAGTCAAGAGAGGTCGAAGAAGTGAAGCAGAATTCGTTCTCTCTCGTTCACACGATTCTTCTTATCATTGATGAAAAATATTGGGGCGTTGAGTTTTCTGTCAAAGCACGTGATTTATATTGGAACATTTGTTTAATTTTTTCTTCTTTCTCTTTGCCGTAGTCTCGCTCTCTCTCTCTCTTTCTCTTTACTTGCAGATGGGAGATGAAGAAGTTTTGGGTGCTCCATCTACCAGCCTCTACCAATCTCGTCGTATGGTAAAGATATTTGACGATCAATTTATAATGATTTGACCCCTGTCAGGAATTATAACGTTGTCTTGAACTGATGTGGGTTAGAAGAGAAAAAACAAATCTGTGGTTGGGTTCAGAAAGTGCGTGAAACTATAGTTTTCCTTAAAGTTGTGTTAAGCGGGATACACTCAAACGATACTTGCAGGTCCAAATGGAAGCACGTAATTCTCATCCACCTTACATAATGTTTACGTGAATTTTTATGTATTTTACTCTCACGCAAAGTGGTTCACGTGTAAATCGAGTTAATCTTATAACAATACAGGCGTGGATATTTTAATTTAGCCGAAGGCACCGATGATATTCGGTTTAGTTTTGTTTTGCCGATTGATCGAATTATTTTTCCCAATTTTTCGATTTTCTCGATGTTGCTTATGTTTGTTGTTATTAACTTATAACTTTTGAACCGAGTGTTTTTAAAAAAAATGTAAGCTAATGTTCTCCGCCAACTTTTTCAAGTTTTTTAGAAACTTTTCCTGAGTGGCAGAATACTCTAAAGAAAAGTCACAGAATTTGTGCACCATTTTCAAAATATTTTTGTTTCTTATTCACCGATTTCTAATCCTTTAATGTTTAAAATTTAACGATAGCATAATTTTTTGTTGCTGAGTTTTGATTGAAAAATGACATTAGTAGACAATTCCGACATAAATTTTCTGGTTACGTGTGATGGTGAACAATTTGGAATTCTTGGAACAAATAAGAGTAAAAACACAGCAATTTACCAAATAACCATGCGTTCCCTTTTTGATGGGAATCGATGGAGGTACCTCGTTCAGTACGACTGTGAAGCTTTTTTTTTTTGTTATATGGACACGATCACGTGGTAACGTAGGGCTAAGTTGGTCACGTTATTGCTATAAAACCATGAATAATTAAACTTTTTCACAACCTGGACCTATGTACAGCATAAAACAAAATCTTATAGTATAAAATTAATATATTTAATATTATTCTGTATTCCTAAACAATCAGAATTGTTATCTGTTGTTTATGCTTTAAAAAATTATAAGTTTTTGTGTCCTTTAGAACATATATCTAAAAACTGCCCAAGTTTTATTGAACTCTTGTTACAGATTTTAGGATTAATTTTTATCTTCAAAACTGTAATAAAAGTGTTATAAAACTAACGGTAATGTTTCCGGAAATATAAGCAAAGCAAGTAAAAGAATTAGACAAAATCACCTCTTTTATTTAAAAAACGAGGTACATTAATCAAGGAAATGCCTTATCGGCCTTACTTTCTAGCCTAAAACGAAACTTTGCTGATTTACGATTTACGCAGTTGGAATTGGGTTTACTTACGCTCACTGATCGTTCAGCTTTACTCAATGGTATTCACGTTTCAGTAATTATTCTCCATATATTTCAAATATTCAAACATTTTATATGTCCTGGAGAGGTTACCTAATTTATTGGATTGAGCGAGTTAGCAAAACTAAAGCTGGCTCAAATGATGATTGCAAATTCACACGTTTTAAAAGCACCGTTTCGTCCTTGGAAAACCGCTTCGTTTCGTCCTTGTGAAATTGTCCGTCGCACGCTTTGTCCGAAGGCAATTATTATTTAACTTCCATGCACCTCAGATTTTTCTTCACAGGATGTTAGTATTGGTCAAAACAATTAATTTAGAGAAGGTCTTAAAATATTATATCTTGGGTTTTTTATAAAATTCAATTTTCAAGGTTATATAGGGGTCATTTCCTCTCAAGTGATCATATCCGTTGTAATCGACCACCTCCAATTTCAACCAAATTTGGTATAATTACTCATTTCGACCCCACATTCAATTTTCCAAAGTTTTGTACAGATTGATCAATCCCCCTTGCAGCGATGCTTCTCCATTTTTCTTAGATTTTCGAAAAAACTAATTTTTCATTGCATGTCACTGCAAAGGGGATTGATCAATCCGTACAAAACTTTGGGAAATTGAATGTGGGGTCGGAATGAGTAATTATACCAAATTTGGTTGAAATTGGAGGTGGTCGATTACAACGGATATGATCACTTGAGAGGAAATGACCCCTATATAACCATGAAAATTGAATTTTGTAAAAAACCCAAGATATAATATTTTAAGACCTTCTCTAAATTAATCGTTTTGACCAATACTAACATCCTGAGAAGAAAAATCTGAGGTGCATGAAAGTTAAATAATAATTTTCTTCGGACATAGCGTGCGTCGTAGAATGGTAAATTAACGGAATTTTGGAACTAAAAAACGAAATCGTGCGGAATAAGAATAGGTAGCCAAACTTGCCGATAAGGTCGATGCGGTGGTGACTTGGAAGCCCTAAACAAACCGACTGCCGGCGCTAGACTTGTTGAGAATACTGAAAAGCTTGTGGTCAGCTCCTCGCCCAAGTTATTCGGGATGTATCTCTAGCGTTTGCACCCTACCGTGACTTCCGACGTCGTCGAGCAACTGGTACAAGATGGTCTACAAAACCTGCCCCTATCATCTCTCTTCTGCCACTACTCCAACTGTTGGACCCCATGATAGCTCCGGTGTACTTTCCGTAACACCGACGATATTAGATTGTCCCGAGCCCTCGCCACCCGACGTAACTGTCATCTTCAAACGACCGCTTATTTAATCAAATAGCTTGGCACTGGGACGCACTGTTCCTGGTATCATGGATGCCCCCGAGCCCCCTTCACCGTAGTCGTGCCACGTTCAGTCGTCCCGGTCCTACGTGTGAGTGCGGGGAAGGGGTCTCTTCACGATAAGTACACATTCGTTAATACCCATTCGCTCACTGACTCGAATCGTGTGTCTAGTACTACGCAGTTTCAAGATCTGTCACCAGTCCTTATTGAACGAAACCTTGCTGACGACACTCCAACTGTTGGGCTACGGATATTCCATCAGAATCGCATATCTCATTGCCCCACGCGATACTAGAACGCACTGTAAATGGAATAATGGGCGCTCCCGACCTCCTCGCCGCAGTAGAGCTATTCTAGCCAGCGACCAGCAGCCGTCCCGGATCTGCAGGCGGGTGCAGGGAAAGGTGCTTCCAAAATCGCCTCTCAGGCAAGTTTGAGATCGCCAATCCCAGCTCACTGTTGATCCGTTCGTCACTTTCAGTTTATCGCCATCGAACCTCTCAGAACTCCATCCCAAGCACGTCTATTACCAGAACGATGTGGTATGAACGTGAGTGTTCCTGATTACCTGCTCTACGTACGTGCTCTCGGCAGATACTTACTTACTTACTTACTTACTAAATTGGCCTAACGTCTTATAACAAGGCCTGCGCAGTATAATTTCTCCATCTGTTTCAGTCCATGGCAACTGATCTCCAGTTCCGCGGGCACCCAGTGCTCGCCAGATCTCGCTCCACCTGGTCTTGCCACCTCGCTCGCTGTGCCCCTCTTCGTCTTGTTCCTACCGGATTTGATGCGAAAACCATTTTTGCAGGATAGTTGTCCGGCATTCTAGCAACATGTCCTGCCCAACGTATCCGTCCAGCTTTAACCACTTTCTGAATACTTGGTTCGCCGTAGAGACGCGCGAGCTCGTAGTTCATTGTTCGCCTCCATACACCGTTCTCTTGCACTCCGGCAAAGATGGTTCTTAGCACCCGCCGTTCGAAAACTCCGAGTGCTCGTAGGTCCTCTTCTAGTAGTGTCCACGTTTCGTGCCCGTAAAGGATAACCGGTCTAATTAGCGTGTTGTACAGTGTGTACTTTGTACGGGGGCTCAAATTGTTCTACCGCAAGTGCTTGTGGAGTCCGTAGTAGGCCCGACTTCCGCTGATAATACGTCTTTTAATCTCACGGCTGGTATTGTTGTTCTCTGTTGCCAGCGAGCCAAGGTATACGAACTCGTCGACTATTTCGAACTCATCCCCGTCGATTACCACGGTACTGCCCAAGCTAGCCCTGTCGCGCTCGGTCCCGCCCGCCAGCATATACTTCGTTTTAGACGTATTTATCTTCAATCCAATCTTCTCTGCTTCGCGTTTCAGTCTGGTGTACTGATCTTCCACCGCCTCAAATGTTCTGCCGACAGCATCCACGTCGTCAGCAAATCAGATAAATTGACTGGATTTATTGAAAATCTCTCGGCAGATATTTGGGCCGAACTACGAGGTCTTTCGCTGTAATCGAAGTGTTGTTGTGCACAGCCGTAAAGCTACGGGAGCCGGAGTTTTGATTGCGGTCCACCGCCAATTGCAGACCTTCATCATCGAAAACATCTATTGGTTACCAGTCGAGCAAATGTGGGTAAATTAAATTAAATGGCGTGAACGCGGTAATAAGTACCTGTACGCTGACACTGGCTCGTCAATTTTATCGTCAACCACTACATATTGAATTGCTCGATTACTGTAGAACTGCAATCGTCCAACAAGTAAACTATATACCCAACGAAATTGGGCGCATCCGTGATCTTGATCTTTGCTAGTGTTCGCAGTCAAGTCCTGGAAGTGACGATGGCACCTTTCCCGCTTGTCAAGCATATTCAGCGGGATGCTGATGCTAGTTACTACCAATCAACAAATACTCCGTGACGTAAATATTGCGCCTCCGGCTGTCTTCTACAGTTTTTCCCATGCTGATTTCGGGGATATTCTAAATATTTAAAAAAAACTTCAATTGGAGTACAGCTCTAGATAATGACGATACATATAAACACTGCCGCTACGTCTTTCTCTAATATTTTGAACTACGTTATCGATCGCCACGTTCCCAAAAGAACTGCTCCCGCTCAGAATCAGATACCCTGGCTAAACACTATGCTATGTCTTACCAAATTCGAAAGTAAAGCTGCTCTGAGGAAATTTTCGAGATACAGGACTCTACTCGACGATAGACGATTCACAATTATCCACTGCCTTCAAGCGTGTTCCTTTCCTTGGCCATTCGATGAATAACCTCACCGTCGACGATGTGATGATCACATCAGCCGGCACGAAGTTGAAACTTTCTCGATCCGTTGGACCGGGCGGTATCCCACCTGTTCTCCTGGAAAAGTGCATTCACGCTCTAGCCGCTCTAATGGGCCATCTTTCCAGCTTATCCGACAACTCAGGTGTCTTTCCTTCAGCATGGAAATCGGCATACATATTTCCTTTGCATAAAAAGGGAAACAGGAAAAACGTAGATTACTATCGAGGAATCTCTGCTCTAACTTCGATTTCGAAACTGTTTGAGCTTGCCGTGTTTGAACCATTCTTTGCATTTTTTAAACAGTACATGTTTGATAACCAATATGTATTTGTGCCGAAGCGCTCCGCGCCTACCAGTCTTTTAACTCTTACATCCTACGTGATAAATAGCTTCGAGGGTCGGTTGCCAGATAGATGAATAGATGTTATTTACACTTTCCGTAGCTTTCGACAAATTGAACCATCGAATTGCCATTGCCAAACTGGGTAAGCTTGGTATAGAATGCCTGTTGTTGCGTTGGTTCCATTCATATCTATCCGTTTGCCACCTAAAGGTGAATATTGACTGCAGTCTCGCAGGAACATTCACTTTTCGTTTTGGAATCCCACAAGGCAGCCATCTCGGTCCTGTAATATTCCTTATCTACTTGACGGCAACTACCTGCTAAACAGTCCGCGACTCTTGTTTACAGACGACCTCAAGTTGTACTCAAAAGTTGAAAATCCATCCGACGCCGCGGCGCTGTCCTTCAGGAGGAATTATCGACTTTTGCGCATGCTTCTAAACCCCAAAACGTGAGAAGTCATCACATTTTCTAGAAAGTTGAGCCCATCCGCTTTTGACTACAGATTGTCAAGAACGCAATTACGTCGCGAAAACTGTGCAAGGATATGGGTATACTGTTAGCTCGACTGTAAATTTACTTTTAAACAGTACATCGCGTTCATCGTGGACAAAGCTGGTTGAAACGTTGGGTTTATTTTGCGCATAGGCAAGAGCTTCAATGATGTTTACTGCTTGAAAGCTTTTCATTTTGCATTAGTCCGCTCCAACAGAACATTTCTAGAATATTGCGCTTCAGTTTAGAGTCTCTACTGTCAAAATGGAGTTAGCCGAATCGAGTCAGTGATGAACAACACTGTAAACTCATTGGCCTAGACCCCCTGCATATTCGTCGTGATGTGAATAGAGTGATAAATGTCTCCGATTTGTTGACCTCGCGAACGAATTTATACGTCCGTCGATGCGGCACCAACTAGAGTAGCTTTAGCACGATTACCATTTCAATCGTTGTCGTTCCAGCTTCGAATTTGACTTTGATGAAAAAAGGGTGTATGGTGCATTTGTAGAACAAGTAATTGTCTACAATATTGCTGAAGAATGTAATGTTTTATCTTTTGTATTCACGGCTATAGGACCGCAAAGCCGTTTCCAATAATAACGGAATTACAAATGCCCTATATATCACTTTTTCAAATACTCACCCTTATTCTGTGAGTCACGTGACTCACTACGACAAAATTGTCACTCGCCGTGGCGCCGAGTCGAGTCACCTAGGTGACAACCGTGTCACCTAGGTAACAAACCCCTGTCACCTAAGTGACAAACCGTGTCACCTAGGTGACAAGAGAGTCACCTAGGTGACAAAGAGAGTCACCTAGGTGACAATTGTCACCTGATTCGCGGCGACTCAAAATAGTCACGTCACTCGTCTCGCAGAATAAGGGTGGCTGCTTGGTTGAGGAACAGTAATCAAAAAAGCAAAATCGAAGCGAAAAGAGCGTGCCAGGCCTGCTTGCAACAAATCTCGGGTAATTTTTCAAATAGACCTATGTGACAATGAGAGATTCTCTTCACGTTTTCTCTCTTCCGCTTTTTACGGCTACATAAATGCATAGAAAAGAAAATTTTCAAAACATTTAGCTAACTGGGGACTCCGGCAACCGATTCATGCAAACTGATGTAATAAAGTGCATTAGCATCGCTGTAAACAGCGGAAGAGAGGAGGCACGAAGAGAATCTCTCATTGTCACATAGGTCTATTTGAAAAATTGCCCGAGAAATGATGAAATTGGCTATGAGAGCACGCTGAGCCTCTCTGAGCGAGCATATGAAAGGAGATGGTTGTGTGAGTTGAATCGGTGTTTGCGCATCGTTGACAAGATTTTGATGCGATTTATGCCCATGCCTTGTGCTGACGATCAACAAACTGATGTATGTGCTTGTAAAACACCTAGGTTTCTACTGAAAACGGAAAAAATAAGCAATGGGATGATATTTGACATTTTTTTATTAGCACACCTAAAAATCAATAGTTTTCTTTATTAAAATCGATGCGTAAAAGACTTTTTGCTAGATTGATTCAAAATATTGGATTGATTCAAAATATTGGATTGATTCAAAATATTCTCAATTTTTCAAAGGATATCGACTCGACTGTAAAAACTATCGAGGCATAACATTGTTCAATTATGCTTATAAGATGCTCTCGTATCCTGTTCTGAGACTGATACCGTTAGCGGAGTTCTACGTCGGCGAGTACCGTGGACCCCCGTTCGTTTCACCGTTTTTAATCTGAAAACTTTTTAATTTGAACCCCGTTGGTTTGACACGACGTGCAAATTAAAAATGGTTCAAACGTCATACTCAATATGACATCATTTGCTTATGCAGACAATGCTCATAAACACGATTTATTTGTGCTGATCTAGCGTGTTTAATCTGTTTCACATTGCGTTTTCCCAACGATTATGGTAGAAATCCGATCGGAGAATGAATATTCGCTGCTTGCAACTGCCTACTGAATCAAACCACCAAAACAATAAGGTTTTGCAAGATGACGTCACGAATGAACCGGAATGAACGCAATTCACCCATTTGACATCCACTCGTTGTTTGTTTACTATTTGTTAGGCGAACGCGATATGGATAAATTGAAGTTAAACGTTTTAAAAGCGTATTATTCAGCAGTGTCGCCCACCAAACTTCTCGGAATGGCAGTTTTTGTGCTTTTCTGACTTGCCGTTAAAGCCTTAAGCAATATTCAGTTTCAACATGTTAACCCATGTTCCAAGTCCATGTAAACAAACCACTGATAGACGTCAAAGAAGTGAGGTTATGCTCGCCCGTGCAAAACCTTATAACAAAGAGCAGGGCAGCCAGTTCACACAAGTTCCAGCATATTTAGGGTTACCAGTTGTTCAAATTAAAAACTAACCCCTGAGGAATCGTTCAAACGAACGGAGGTCCACTGTATTAAGCTGATTTTTGTGAGGGTTGTTCTGCGACGAATCAGATGCCTACCCTGCGTCAGTTACTAGACAAGTCCCACGAGTACAACTTGCAGCCTCATCATCTGTTTGTGTACTTAAGGGCGGCGTACGATTCAGTCAAATGATATGATCTGTAGCAGATAATGGCAGAACATGGTTTCCCGACGGAACTAATTTTGCTGATTCGTGCGATGCTGGACGGGTCAAAATCTTGCGTCAGAATAGCGAATGAGATCTCGTCCGCATTTGTGACGTTGGATGGACTGAAGCGAGCCGATATGCTTTCTAACCTGCTATTCAACATTTCGTTAGAAGGTGCAATACAAAGAGCAAACGTGGAATGGAACGGGAGTGTTATCACGAAATTTCACGTACTTTTTGGTTTTACAGATGACGTCGATATCATCGGAATCAACCGCAGAGCAGTGGAAGAATTAAGCCTTTTAAACGAAAGTAGTAAGATTGGAATTTACCATTAACATCGCTAAAATGAAATATATGGTTTCTGGCAGGAAACGTGGGAGTCCAAATGGTGTTCAAGCCGAGATGAAGCTGAGTGTGGATCGATATGAAGTAGTGGAGGAATTCATATAGCTTGGTACGCTCGTGACATGTGACTTACATTGTTAGCCGCGAAGTAAAATAATGAATTGCAGTCGCGAAGCGGACTGGGTTCTGCAGAACACTAATCCTTTTGGTGGCTCTTTACGGGCATGAATCATGGACACTAAAGGAAGCTGATCGACGAACGTTTGAGGTTTTTGGGCGATCTATTCTTAGTGGCAAAATAAAAAAAGGAAAATGTGGCCCAGATGTATATGAACCACAAGCTGTATCAAGTATAACAATATGCTGATATAATGAAAGTAGTACAATATGGCAGGCTGCGATGAGCTGGGCAGCTGGGCACCCGCCGGAAGAGTAGCCAAAACTATTTTCAGCAGGGGGCCAGGAAGAGGCCGTAGATTTCAGTGCATCGATGAATGTGCGCTGTCAAGGACGACGCACGTTCAGATAGTGTTCGAGTGGATTGGAGAACGGCAGACCAGTACTGGAAGATCATAATTCGATCCCCGCAGATTAAATAATGGACCGTCGCCACTAGAGTAAGTAAGATTCAGAAGTTGTAAATTTAAACATAAATCAAAAAGGCAAAATATGACGACCTATTTCGAATGGGGTACCTTTTGAATAAAATCGCAGCTTTTTTCAACTTCAGCATGATGTTATTTTATGCAATTGATGTGTATACAAATTAGTCATAATATTTCATCTCCTTCCACTTCATTGCCTTCTCGTTGAGACGTCCTGAAAATTATTAATGAAGGTACATATATCATTCGAAAACAATCAAAAATAGGTATTATATGGCAGTACATTTGCATTAAATGCTACGTTTGAACACAAAAATAAGAAAATAGCATAAACCCAACATGAACAATTTAAATTTCGGGAAGCTTAAATCACTACTCGCATAACGTTCCTTTTATGCCATCCCACGACAGAATCATGACAATCGCAAACCTAACCGCACCATCGAGTCCAAGTAACCCCCAAGCAGTGCCACCAATAAACAACATTTACGACGCCCTGTGTAGCATAACATAATCTCACATGATCAACCTCAAGTGTATCGCTAACGGTTATGAATTGAATATTATAGGCCCTAGATATTGGTTTATTGTTTTGCTCTCCGCCTGCCATCGGAAACCGTATAGTTTATCACTTAGCTAATAAAATCCTAGCACTACGCGCTTCCTAATACAGCGATACCTACGATGATGATGGGGAAGACTTTAACTGGAAGCACAAAAGCTCGACATGAAGTTTTTATCGCTGAAAGATAGTTTAATGTCCGCGCATGAGAACTGGCCCTATAACGCAACGGTCTGATTGGGGCGAGCGAAGGTATAGCTTGATGTTCAGTTCTTTATGGTGGCAATAATTCAATAGTGACTTTGTCACATAATACAACCACAAATACTCGGCACGTTACGCGAAGGAAAAAGTCAAGCAGGAATCGAATTGAATCTGACTGTCAGCAGCAGAGCCAGAACCGGGTCGGAAAATCAAACTTTATACCGCATCACGTTGTCTCGTTACCATAAAAAATATCCTTGTCGAAGCTGTGTTGTAGGAGCTAACGCCTTGCTGCTGATACCAAGTTGATTCTCTGCTGCTCGTTTTGGATCGTCGTCAGTGAGGTTGAGTTCGTAATGGGGGGCAACTGCTTTTTCTGCTTTAGCAGCAGTAGAACCAATTCTTCGGTTGACTTTGATTAAATTTGTGGATGATTTTTTTTTCTTGCCAGATTCGCCAAGCGATAGATGTTTCGGTGAAACGGAGAAAATTATTGATTCGTATAAGTCAATGCCATTGATATGTCTGGAAAGTGCGAACAAATGTTTCGTTCAGAAGCTGCTGCATACGGTGAACGGAATGGGGGAAGATTCGACAGACACTATTAGGACGGATCAGACCAGCAGAGCTATGTTCTGGTTCATTGGCTGGCCGCAGACTTAGGGTTAGAGATAAATCTGCTGATTACGATTCCGAACGTGTTCTATGTTGCGTATCGATGTATACGTTAAAAATAATTTAGACGATCTTTAGTGAAAACGATGTATCGTTATTTTGATAGACGAAAATAAATACAATAATAAATAAGTATGCTAACTTACATTAATAACTACGACATTAGGCAATAACACTTTAATTTCGCTGAAGCTTTTTTGATCAACAACAATTCCAGATGAATTAAGTAAACTGGGGTTGTTATCAATAATTAAATGCAAGGCCATTTTCGGTAAAATTGCTGGACAAGAATTTCATTCATTTCATTCGATCGGCAGAGTGCCTCGGAAATAGCAAAATACAAAACATGCCATAGTTCTCGAAAACGTTCCGCATTTAGCAATTAAAACTGACGTTCCCGTATCTTCTGAGCACTATGAAGTTGATTGCCCCACCTTGACAAGCTTTTATCTTTCAAATTCAACCAAACAGTACAGTGCACAGTGGTCCAAAACGGTGAAAATTTGAAGTTTGAAGTTTGAGGCGACCCATCATAATCTAAAAATGTCAAAAGTTAGTCATCGCTTACTACAATAAAAATGAAAAAAATAACTTTTTTGTGTTAGGAAATATAGACATTATTTCTTTGGCAAAGTTGTGAAAACAAGCAACTTTGTTGAAGAAATAAAATTTCTATCTCTACCGAGTGCAAACTATATAGCGTTTTCTTTGAAAGTTCTTTAAAAATTAGTTTTTCATACTTACATTTTACAAGAACACATTCTTTTAAGCAAATATCGAAGCACTCAAAACACTGGTTTTTGCAGAAGCCCGCAAATCTCTTGAACTTGTAGTTACTAAATTATCACATATTCAAGCTTCACTTTTTCATAACTTCACGAGCCTGTAAGGTGAAATGGGGCAAGCAGATATATGGGTCATTCCACGTCAAGTGATCGAGAAAAAGTACTTGTAATCGACCTTCCCGGATTTTCTCCAAACTCGGCCAGATCGTTTGTTTTGGGTCAAGAAGCAAAAATCCCAAGTTTGGTGCCGATTGGACTTTTCGTCGATTTTTGGGAACCCCCCCTTTTATTAGAAAAAGCATCATTTTCGTCAAATTCGCTTATTTTCTTTTGCCTATATCTTCGTAAATATTCAATTTAGAAAAAAAAACTATGTTCTACATTTTTATGGATAATTATCTGAGAAATCCGATAAAAATATTAGTTTTTTGCGGTAGGGCTGCCAAATACTTTTATTTTCCATCTGAAAACTAAATTTGAATTTTTCTCTCAATGAGTACAATTTGATCTCAAAAATTTCAATACCGTCGTATTCCTTAGACTTTTTTTCATAAGAATCACTCAAAATCGCGAGGTGTTTTGTCCCGTTTTCGAGATATAGCGTTTTGAAACAAACAATTCCCAATTTTTCAAGTAAAATCATAAACAAAATAAAATTTCCTAGCAATAAGCAAATAACAAAACGAAGCCAAATCATTCTGGTGGTCTAAAGCAACATTGCGCTGTTGTAAAAGCACATAAACATTATATAATACAAATAAAGTTTGTTTTTAAGCGTCTTAGCAGAATACGAATTGAATGCAGAACGAAGCAGAATTGAGTGAACGAAAAGTCAAACCTATTTTCACAATAAAATTCTACTATTAATTTTAATTCAACAGATACGCTTTTCGCCTTCTACTTGAAGGGTTCATAAATGTCTGTTTTCGAACTGTTTTGTAGTTTAGATTTTTCTTTCATTCAAGAATATAATATAGTTTTTCCTAACAGTGATGCCAACTTTACAGTTTTCACTAGTATTGCTCAGATGATTCCTCAGATTCCTCAGATAATTTCCCATGAAAATGTAGAACATAGTTTTTTTCTAAATTGAATATTTACGAAGATATAAGCAAAAGAAAATAAGCGAATTTGACGAAAATGATGCTTTTTCTAATAAAAGGGGGGGTTCCCAAAAATCGAGGGAAAGTCTAATCGGCACCAAACTTGGGATTTTTGCTTCTTGACCCAAAAAGAAAAATCTGGCCGAGTTTGGTGAAAATCCGAGAAGGTCGATTACCGGTGAATCGGACACTTGACGTGGAATGACCAATATGAAATCACTGCTTCACCTTACAGCTTTAAGTACCGCTGGTCGCCAACCTCCCACATGAGAGTATGCCAAGCATATGTTTGTTGTGTTTTGCGTGCGTCATAACCTTAAAGCACGCACACTTGATGAAACACAAAAAACAAGTGAATTTATAGCTTCTGTTCGGATTACGAAACTATTCCTGCATCAACTCCTGGTTGAGTAGATCAGAACTACAAATAGTATTTTTATTAAGTGTTCATTTTATAACATCTGTCTTATAATTAGTTTTTCCTCCTGCGATTTAGTCTCAATAATGTTTTAAACTGCGATTTTAACCTGTCCTTTGTAGGTGTCGATTTTAATCTGTTGTGTTTTGCCAGAGTTTAGGTTTTAATTATTTTTCATAGTAATTTCAAGTAGACGTACCTTTCAAATTTTAGTTTTAGACCAACTGGTAATATTAGATTAACTTTATCCTTTGTTTGAACTTTATTTTAAACAATTAGATTCCACGTGTGGCAAATTTTAACTATCAACTATCTTCTGTTTTCTCTTAATGACACTTCCCAAGTAACAATCTGGGTTTTATTACACTCTTATGATGGCATTTTAGACCAAAATTGGTCATGAAAACCGCCATATGAGTACAACAAAACTTACATTGTTGCTTAGGTTGTCTCCTGCCTCTATCGCTTATGTCAGTATGTTTTTTTCGTCACGTAACGCTGTCACTGGTAACGTTACACTTCTCGAAGCGTAGTCGATGTGCCCAGCGGTGTTGTTCCCAACATACCACCGGCCCATAACCATGGTCTGGTCTCCTCGTCCGGTCCAGTGTTATCGCTTTCAATTTCTAACACCGCTAACTTGGATATTGCTCTTCTGAAGACTCCGCGCTTGGTTCGGACCCAAGCCTGCCAAATCCTTCCATCTTTAGAAATAATTGTTTCTTCCACATTCCCACGAACCCATAACTTGCTATTTTTTCCATCTACCACGTAAACCAAGTCACCTACCGTCAATGGCTTAGCTTCCTCAAACCATTTGCTACGTTGGTTTATCAATGGTACATATTCTTGAATCCACCGTTTCCATAACTCTTCAGCTAACTGTTGCGATCGGTAGTAAGCGTTGCGAATAGCCTCCGCCGCATGTGGTGGTGGAACCATAAGCGGTTCGTTCGGCGACACACCTCTCAAAAAGTGGTTAGGACTTAGAGCGTCAAACGTAAGAGGGCGTGAGTTGCCTAGGTCCTCTGCTTCCGTTATCGACGTTTGAAGGACTTCGTCTGTCAGTTTCTTTCCATCAACGAGCACCCATAGAGAGTCCTTCACGGTCCTAACAAGGCGCTCCCACGAGCCCCCCATGTGAGGAGTAGAGGGAGGGATGACTCGCCATTTGGTACGGGCATCAGTGGTTGCTTCGGCGAATCCGCATCCTCGATGACACGAATCTTTTCGATGATTTCCTTGCTGGCTGCCTTCAGGTTGGTGCCATTGTCAGAAATGAATTCCACGGTCCACGGCGATACACAAATCTTCGGATTGCCAGCAGGCATCAGGCAGCTGACAGATCATGTACAATCTCGCGGTGTACCGCTCGAATGACTAAGCAGGTGAACAAAACTATCCATCTTTTCTGTTGGCTCCGGTTAACAATGACCTCAACGGATCCAAAATAGTCGACCCCGACATAGCTAAAGGGACGAATATAACGGGAAAGTCACTCGATGGGCAACGGAGCCATCCTCGGAGTTTGAGGCTTATTTCGGTTTACCTTGCACCAAACACAATTGGCGGATACCTTCTTTACAGCTGCATTAACATTCTCGTTGTAGTAGTGTTGGTATAGCTCATTTTTCACCGTTTCACGGAAGCCATGCCCAAATTTTTCGTGATAATGTTGGACAAGCTTCACGGTCACTTCGTGACCGTTTCAGTTTTTCAACCATTCACAGTTGTTCAGTAACATTCAGTTTTTTAAATTCGTCGCAATACCGTACTTTATGGTCAAACCTTTTACACATCCAGCAAGGCTTTGCTGGTCTATCGCCCTGTAATGTTTCACCCTTGGAAAGAGCACTGTGTACACACTCCATCGTCTAAAAGAATTGATCGCAGGATCTTACGCTCAAAAACGCCAAGAGCTCGTCGGTCGCTCTCTTTCAACGTCCACGCTTCGTGGCCGTAGAGTACCACCGGGAGAATTAGCGTCTTATAGAGCGCGAGTTTTGTACGGAGTTGTAGGCAACGGGACCGCAGCTGACTCTTATAACGCACTCAATCTAATTTGTAGTTCGGTGGGAGCTTTTCCACCAGCTCCTGAACAAGCATGGGGTTGTTTAAGTGGTCTTCCAGTCCAGACGGCTCCAAATGATCGCATAACTGTTTTACAGTCAGCCCGAAATGTACAAACGTTCCTAGCTGCTCAGCTTTCGGGGATGGAGCTTTACGAACTTTCGCTAACAGTGCTCTGAGAAGTTTTTCTGGCTTCCCGGAAAGATTTCTGAGATCATTAATCACACCAGGTACAGATTCTGGCAAAACTAAACGGCTTCTGACTGCTTCTAGTGCCTCACCTTGCAAGCAGTGCTGTAACCTTTTAAGGTTACCGAGGTTCGAGAAGCCACGAGCATTGGTTGTGTTTTCGAAACTGCTTATGAACAACGGTCAAATTTCTTTCTCACCTTTAACCGTTATGTGTTCGACAGGGTACCCGGGTACCTTTTCAGTTTTCAAAGTACGAAATTCTAAAGTTTTCTTTGATCAAGGATACTGAAACTCTGTGACATCTAAGAACTAGTTGAATTGCAACTTTTCATAAAATAAGTTTTCATGTAGCACTTAAGGGGGTGGAATGGGGGGGCTTCGAATTTTTTTACCCCTTAAGTGCTCGACAAGGGTACCCGGGTACCCACAAATTGAAACGCTTGTAACTTTGGCAATTTTTGACCGATTCGGACACTTTTACCACCAAAAGATTCAGGAACTTATCCACTTCCAGTGTGGTTATAACAGAGCCGGAAGTGGTTCATCTGGTTCCCGGAAATCCGGCAGTCCGAGGATGTGTTCCAGAATTAAAGCACTTTTTATATTTTTGGATGTAATTATAGTAATATGGGTGTCCAAAGTTCTTCCAATTACTCCGAAAGGTCATTCTTCATTGTTTTAAGACAATACAATGATATATCCTCGGAATGGCCATTCTGCGACAAGTTCCCGTGGGTCCTCCTGTGGCCATAAAACTGTTTGGTTTGCAACACTGGCAATATGGGTGTCTAAATTCATGAAATTACTCCAGAAGGTCATTTTTGATTATTTTGATTCTATCTGATGATTTTGCCACGGCATGGCCATTCCGGAACATATTCCCGTGGGGCTTCACAGTTGTCCAAAACCAAAAATATGTGCGCATTAGAGTTTTGAGTGGGAAAACTTGATTTTAGGTTTATGGAACCTTTGGGAGAGTTTCTTGAAATTAAAAGTTCTATCGTATGGTGAAATTCAAATTTTGAATAATCCCCCTAAAAGTGAAATAAAAAATTTATTTTTCTGCAGCTTCAATATAACACATTGATGAGTTCTGCAAAGTTTTAGAGCATATTATTACAAGAAATTTTGCTGAAGATCGTAACCTTCTATCTCTTCAGCGAAGATAGAAAAGTCCTATTTCTTATATGTGAATCTTCAAAATCAGTTTTTCTATTTTAGCTCTTTTTGTAGTTGTTGTATGATTTTTTCATGTTCTATAAAGTTGTACAAATAGTAAAAATAAACAACTTTGCCGAATGTAGTATACCTCTATCTTTGCTTATTTAGGAGCTGTAAAACTTTTGTTATAATAAATACCCTAAATTTGACCCCGAATTACTCAACTATGCACAAACAGATACAAATTACATTACATGAATCTGAAACTAAATAAAAAACTACAAAAAGTCAGGAAGTTTCATTTGTATCCGTCTGCGCATAGTCGCGTAATTGGGGATTAAAATTAGGGTATTTATTATAACAAAAGTTTTACAGCTCCTAAATAAGCAAAGATAGAGGTATACTACATTCGGCAAAGTTGTTTATTTTTACTATTTGTACAACTTTATAGAACATGAAAAAATCATACAACAACTACAAAAAGAGCTAAAATAGAAAAACTGATTTTGAAGATTCACATATAAGAAATAGGACTTTTCTATCTTCGCTGAAGAGATAGAATGTCACGGTCTTCAGCAAAATTTCTTGTAATAATATGCTCTAAAACTTTGCAGAACTCATCAATGTGTTATATTGAAGCTGCAGAAAAATAAATTTTTTATTTCACTTTTAGGGGGATTATTCAAAATTTGAATTTCACCATACGATAGAACTTTTAATTTCAAGAAACTCTCCCAAAGGTTCCATAAACCTAAAATCAAGTTTTCCCTCTCAAAACTCTAATGCGCACATATTTTTGGTTTTGGACAACTGTGAAGCCCCACGGGAATATGTTCCGGAATGGCCATGCCGTGGCAAAATCATCAGATAGAATCAAAATAATCAAAAATGACCTTCTGGAGTAATTTCATAAATTTGGACACCCATATTGCCAGTGTTGCAAACCAAACAGTTTTATGGCCACAGGAGGTCCCACGGGAACTTGTCACAGAATGGCCATTCCAAGGATATATCATTGTATTGTCTTAAAACAATGAAGAATGACCTTTCGGAGTAATTGGAAGAACTTTGGACACCCATATTACTATAATTACATCCCAAAATATAAAAAGTGCTTTAATTCCGGAACACATCCTTGGACTGCCGGATTTCCGGGAACCAGATGAGCCACTTCCGGCTCTGTTATAACCACACTGGAAGTGGATAAGTTCCTGAATCTTTTGGTGGTAAAAGTGTCCGAATCGGTCAAAAATTGCCAAAGTTACAAGCGTTTCAATTTGTGGGTACCCGGGTACCCTTGTCGAGCACTTAAAGGTGTTTTTTTTGTCGAACACATAACGGTTAAATATGGGAAGCTGTTTCGACATATACTGACGAGTGGCCAGCTGTTCTTTACTTAAACGCTGCCCCGGCCCGTTGTCCTTGCACCTCTTACCTTTTTGCTGTGTCACCGATGGCTCGTCATCCGATTCTTGATCGGACCCTTCTTCTTCGGTGTCGGCCGCTTCTATCAACGCTTTGAGCTGCTCCAGTTTCGACAGCCTTTTCTTTTCCGGTGCCTTACGCTCCAGCTTCACGATATCTTTTGGATACGTGTACTTCAATTGCTTCATTTTCATGGCTCTTTCCATTGCCATCCTTTTTTCACGAATAGCCATTTCTTCTTCCATAGCTTTCTCATTAGCGTTCTGCTCCTTCTCTAACTCCTATATCACAGAAACGAGACTCTTTACCGATCGGTTCTCACTTTTATTAGACACAGACCTCTTGATCTTCTTGTGTCAAACCAAGAGAGTCCATCCCGGAACTCGCAATAGCTTCTATTAACTTCTAGAAAATTGTAAGCTTTGAAAACGAAAGAAAAACAATACGTTCACAGAAAGCATGATAAAGGTTGAAGCAATTCAAGCAAAAGTATTAAAACATGCTCTCTGTATTGTGATAAGCAGACTTGCCATTTCCTCACTCATTGTGCAAAAAGCGCAACTTTTTTCATTCAACACAATGAGCAGAACTGCTGCCACAAATGAGAAATACATCCACGCAATGAGAAACAGACCAAAAATAAAGAGAAATTTAAACAAACTTTAGATTCTCATTGTGCGCTCGTACTGCAGCAAGCAACGGCAAGAAAATTACATTGTTGCCATATCTATCATCCACCATCGTCATATGCAACCTTTTTTGCACTGTTGCCACTGCGAGAAGTCTAAACAGTTTTTTGTGCCATATCATGGGCAGCCAAAAAATGTGTTAACTTATTAACACTTTATTGCTCAGTTTATTTCTCAATGAGAAGAACAATGAGCAGGTTGCTGAGCAATCGCTATCAGTAAAAAAGAGAAAAGTTCAAACAAAACGGAGCAACATAAATCGCGACTGAGTAAAGTGTGTTTTTTATTCTGAGGAGGAATCATCCCTGGTGATAAGGGTGAATGAGGATAAGCGGCACTTATACAAGTTTATAGTATTTGATGTAAGCTTCAAAGTGAAGTACTAACTTCATTTCTCCACTTGCCCCATTCTACCCTATTGGCCCGTGAAGTTAAGAAAAAATAAAGCTTGAATAAACGATTTGTAAAGAAAGGTACTGAGTAATTCTCGCTGAAACGGGCCACTACTGACACGAGGTCTTCAAATATTGGAACTTTTGCGCTTAACTGGTTGAAAATGGTTAAAAAATAAGAATTACACTTTTGATACCTCGAAATAGTGGACCCCTCGTTCGCCAAGGGGCCTAACAGCTTCAAAAAAAGTTGAATTTTGACCAAACCTTGAGATCTATGTCATGTTATATTTCATAAATTTGCCATGAAATAACTAACAAAAGGCTCGGTTCTGTAAAGAAAAATAACAGGGCTTTCAAATGGAGTAAAAAAAATTTGACGGCCATCTTGGATTTGGTCGCCAAATTGGAATTTATCATAAAATTGCCGTTTTCGCCATGAGCCCCCCAACCGATTTTCATTTTAAGACCACCATTGGAAAGCTGAGGAAAAATTCTACAAGAAATATTCATAAAATTAGGTGTGCAATGGCTGAATAAAACAACCAGTTATTTGTAGCAAGGTTCTCAATTTTCATATAATAATTGTGATATTTCCAAAATTTGCTATGAAACAAACTACAAACGACACGGTTTTGTATATGGTAAAAAAGGCGATTGTTTGATAAAATCCAATATGGCGACCAAATCCAATATGGCCGCCAAAAAAATTTACTCCATTTGAAAGCACTGTTCTTCTTTACAAAACCGGGCCATTTGTTAGTTATTTCATGGCAAATTTATGAAATATTATATCATATAGATCTCACAGTCTGCTCAGAATTCAACTTTTTTTGAACCTGTTAGACCCCTGGGTTTAAGAAAACTGTAAATACCTACTAACCCCAGTAAATCGGGTGTATCGATCATACCTCCTAACATAGATGTAAGCAGTGCTCCTCGTGTACTATACTATTTTTATAAAAGCCTTACGGCTCCTCTAAGCTACCGTAAACGAGCCAAATAAAATAAATTATATAAAAAAAAGACCCCTGGGTGCACAAGGGGTCCACTATTTCGAGGTATCAAAAGTGTAATTCTTATTTTATAACCATTTTTTACCAATTAAGCGTAAAAGTTACAATATTTGAAGACCTCGTGTCAGTAGTGGTCCCGTTTCAGCGACGACTACTCACTAGAGATTTACGCCTTCAGCAAAAACATGTGTTTTGAATCCTTCAGTAATCGCCTAGAATCATATATTTTTATAAAATGCTACCAACAAAACTAATTTTTAAAGAATTTCCAAAGAAAATTGAGCCTATAGCGAACAGTATGTATGTTTCTCGTACTCTCATATGGGTGGTTGGGGAACAGCGGTACTTATACAATTTTGTAGTATTTGACCTAAGTTATAAGGTGAAGCACTGATTTCATAAATCCATTTGTCCCCTTTTACCCTATAGGTTCGTGAAGCTACGAAAAAGTAAAGTTTGAATATGCAATAACAATCAAGTAAAGGTCCAAGAGACTTGCGGTCTTCTGCAAAAACATGTTTTTTCAGTGCTTCGATAATACCTATAACAATGTATTCTTGTAAAATGCAACTAACAAAAGCTATGTATAAAAATCTAATTTAAAAAAAATGCTCTTTAAGTCTACGCTTGGTGAAGATAGAAATTTTATTTCTTCGGCAAAGTAGCTTGTTTTTACATTTTTCCCAACTTTGCCGAAAAAATTGCGTCTACATTTCCTATCACAAAAAGTTATTTTTTATTTCAGCGTTGACTAACTTTTGACACTTTTAGATTATGGGGGGTATTCATACAAAAAAAGTGCTGAAGACCCTAAATGCGAACTAACGAAAGCAAAAAAAAAACAATGGGAAAAAAATTCACATTTCGCTCTTTCGAACCACTGCAGCGGTACAATGACAATGGCGTCAAGGTGGCTTCCTTGGACAGGAATCTGAGCAATAACCTGGCGGAACGTTAGTACGCAGGAAATCAGCACCTAAATGTAGTGATTGTACAACAAAAATGTTTGTTGGGCTATTTTATATTCATGTAAGTAGCGCTTGACAAGGTTCAAAACTGACCATTTTCAACATATTACTTCATAGTCTTGTCAACTTATACCACTGACAGGCGAAAAGCTCCTGCGATGCTTTCAGTTGTTCAATATTTCTAAGACAAGACAATCTTCCAGTCGCTCGACACGGGTAAGCTCAAGTTTTCCAGCATGTTGACATTCCCACGCGTTGTTATTTTGACGTTTTTCGTGTCCCCGTTTGAGACATTTGAAGAGTGAATTAAAACAGATCTAGCTTTTCTATCGAGACCAACCAAGACGATTTTTGCAAACACTGCGTGTGTCTTGAAGGTAGAAACTGGATTTAAATTGCTGAAAAGAGATAATAAATTAGTTAATGATAGCCAACATTAAGTTACGGTTACTGGAGCTACCTTGAAGAAAGAATCCCATTTGTGAAATTCAACCTCAAATATAGGTATTTACCACTGCGATATTCAAAGCTTTCTTCATCATCAACGTACAAAGTTCCCGTTGCTGATCCGTTTCGATTTAGCGCAACTGACAGTGTATACGGATCTGATTTCATTGGGATTGTTGATTTTCGGACAAGGTCTTTGACGGCTACTATTGTACCACCCCTTTGAAATACTGGAATCTTAAAATTATCCACCGGAATTGAGAGAGTACCAGATTGATTGTAGCTACGATAAGTGTCGAAATCGAACCACAGATCGGATTCGCTATTTTCTCTTACGGGGAAATAAACCTCTACATCGGATCGACCTGCTTCTAGCACGGGAGCAACGAGCAGTTGCTCGCCAAGTAAAAATTGATTATCGATTTTAAATGTTTGAGAATCACGAGGATACTGTGCCAGAAGTGGGCGCATTATTGGTGCTCCAAACCGTTCATGCTCGTAGAACTTCGTGTACCAGAACGGTAGCAATCGGTAGCGTTTCTTAACTGCATCCCTTACAACCTGCATCACTTCTTCGGGCCATAGCCAGGGCTCGCGACGTTTCGTGTCCTCGTGTGCATGACCTCGGAAGAATGGAAGAAACGCCCCAGTTTGGTACCAGCGTGATATCAACTCCGCGGTTGGTTCATTGAAGAACCCTCCAACATCTGCACCGCAGAAGCTAAACCCGGAAACGGAAGCCGTGAGACACATTTTTAGCGACGCTTGAAGATGGCTCCATTCTGCCATATTGTCACCGGTCCAGATAGCCGCGTATCGCTGAGTCCCGGCAAAATGCGATCTAGTCAACACAAATGGCCGCAAGGTTCCTTCGCTTCGGCGCATCAATCCGCCGTATGTTGCCATCACATGGTAGTGACCGAAAGAATTATGAACATCGCGGTGTTCCCAACCCCCAAAGTGCACATTATCTTTCGACATAGTCACTTCCGGTCCATCGAAAACAGATGGCTCGTTCATATCATTCCAAATACCCACTTCACGGGTCGACTCCCTAAAATTACTTAGCAGATATTGATCAGCATAGTACTTGCGAGCTTCCGGGTTAAGGAAATCGGTATACCCTGAGAGGCCAGGCCAGCAAGAACCCTGAAAATCGCTCAGCGTTTTATCTTTAACATAGAACCCATTAGCCGAGCAATCCTTGTGGAAGAAATAGTCTGCATCGACTTTCACATGCGGATCGATTATAATCGTCAGATGCCGTGCATTAGCTGTCAAATTGTTCATCATTCGTAACGGGTCGGGAAATCGAACGTAATCCCAAGTGAAGTACCGTTTGCCGTCCGTGTATTCAATATCCAACCAAATACTGTCCAGTGGTATATCATGCTCGGCAAATTTAGCATCAATCATTGCAACATCCGATTCATTATCATAATTCCATCGACTCTGGTGGTATCCCAGGGTGTACATCTGCGGTAGGGGTGCCGTCCCCGTCAATGCAGTATACTGCTGAAACACCTCAATGGGTGAAGATCCCAGCAGTACAAACACATCTACAATTCCACTTTCGGAAATAAAATTTGTTGCCGGTGGTGTGTTTGCCATGAAGACATCAACCCAAGTTTCCGCAGAGTTTTGCCAGAATATTCCCGTGCTACCGGTCACTCCATGACCGTAGAGAACGGGTACTGCACCGTAAAGGGCCATAGTACTGTTGAGTTCATAACCGAACACGTCCAGCGTGTACAACCGGTAGGGATCGCCATCCCCCGATACCGTATCCTTCAGGGCGAAATCATCGGCATGTTCCGGAATGCCAAACAAAACTTCAGCCTGTGGGAAAGTGAAATCCAACGACAACGATTCCGGTCCTCTGGGTTTGCTGTCTAGGAATCCATTGAATTCCTCCTCCCATTCATTTGCTGGAGGGTTTCCAGGTTTCTTCCGTAGACGTTCAATTTCCAGAAGACCCTTGGAGTTCACAGAAACGAAGTGCTGGTTTTCGTAGTAGAAATCCATTTTGAATGGCGATGGTTCGATTTGTACTTTTTTGGCTCCTTCCGTTATTACTACTATGGGATCCGTGGATTGAATCGCAAGTTGATAAGCTGTGAGTTCCATTGCGAGTGCATCTTTCACGCGGTACCTGGTACTAAGTGGTTGCTTCTCGTCAATTTCGAAATGTAAAATTTGGCCACCAACGGAACTCAGTGACAGAGTATAGAGATGAGAGGTTGCAGTATCCAATAGATCGAAATGGACAACGTTTTCAGTGACTTGTAAAGATTCTGTTAGCAGTTCGAATGAACTATGCTGAGGTGTGGTGCGACGAAGCCGTCTGTAAAAAAAAAAACGATTGTAAACGCACATGCATAAAAACTAACAGGCTTAAAATTAATTTACTGACCGACAGAAGCCACTTTGATCACATGTCTTAAATGTACTATGATCGACGCAAAATAATCCACTTGGGAAGAATAATAATAACAGATACGTTAAAAACACTCTACCGCGCACTTTCATCTTCAACGGGCAACGACTTGAATCGTTATGGTGGATAGTAGGTATGCATTGGAACAAATTAGTATTATGCAATTTGGTTGAACTGATAACAGGTAGGAATAGTACGTTGCTTCATCTAATAATAATGGTGCCATCAATCAATGAATTGGTTCGAGACAAACAATCATTGACAGACATTATCTGTTGTTGTTGGTACAATCCATAACATAATGCACATACTATAAAATACGCTCCATATGTTAGAACGGACTAGAACTTTATCAATATGCTTATGGTAGAGAGATTCGCTGAAACCTTCTTCATCATATGTTTAATAAGATGTTAACAGTTTAAAATTAAAAGCTCGGAAGTGATTGAAGAAGAATTGGTAAGGTTTTGGAAGCTTATATTTTACATTAATGGGTCATAAATTCTTCTACGAATATATTCACATAGCAAAATGCAGTCTATCCATTTGCAAAATAATGAAAATTGATAATAGGTAAGGAGATGTAAATTCTCCATGCATTTTTCTCACTATTTGCCAATTTTCCAAACATAAAAAACACATAGATACATTAGCTGACTACTGTGGAATGCAACAGGAAGAAGGAATTACAGTAATACTCTGTATTTGGTTTTCCAATTTTGAAGTTACATATTTTGATGATGTAGGTATAACGTCAAATGAATATGATATGAATATATGGTGCTACCACCTGCCTTAGCAGAACATCCGTTCATAGCAATGAGCCTATCATGTCAAAAAGAGTTGAACATATTCAATGATTGGTCATGCTTCCCAACTCTTGTATGAAGGGCCAAAAGGGAATTGGTCGATAAGCAACATCACTTACACGTACCAGGGATTTATAGAATCTCCTTCCAAGAGCTAAGTCACCTGAGTCAATCGTTGAATAAACCGTCTTAATGCAGAATGACTCCAGCAGGTGGGGAGAAGAGCCCGCTCATTATCCACGATGTGTTGTTAATCGGGCCAAGATTAACCCTAGAAAGTTGACTGTTTCACTCTCTCTAGGCCCACCGCTTCAAATAAGTGCTCTGATGGTCCCTCCCTCTTCCCCATTCTAGTTTATTTATGAAATGTGGTATATATGGATAAAAGTAGAACAATCTTACCAGCAGTCCTTCGAATGGAATAGAGTTGCGTCCTTTTAGTTTCTATAAGTGCTTCCAATAATTAGTTTAATTTTTTCTTCTGGTATCCAATATCCATGTGCAGTATTAACACTCGTATTGGCCAAAGTTTTATATAGCAGGAGGTACTTCATAAGCTAAAACGAAAAAAATAATTGAAATAACTTATTTTATGCTTAAACAATGTGTCAGAACCTAAAGCTGAACGCGGAAAGAACGGATGCGACTATATGCATCACCCGCTGCTACATAACGATGGTAGATATACGACTTCAACTATACCCAGAGAAAGGATGCAAGAGAGACCGGCCACACACAATTGTAATACACATACAAACGTTCCAGGAAAAATCCTTTTTAGGTACATTCCCATAACAGTCTACGGTCGAAGAGGGTCAATAAACACATACGCATTTTTAGACGATGGCTCGTCAGTCACGCTCATGGAGCATAGTCTCATGATCGAACTGGGACTGGAAGGTACGCCTCATCCACTTTGCTTGAACTGGACAGCTGGACAAATACGAAATGAAAACAAGTCAGTTAAGCTATCTTTGAAAATATCTGGACTCAATAAACGTACCGCGTATACGCTTTCGAAAGTTCATACAGTTGATCAACTTTCATTACCACCTCAGTCTGTTTCACTTTCAGAGCTGATTAAACATTACAGTTATTTGAATGGGCTTCCACTTGACTCGTATGAAAAGATATCTCCAAAGATACTAATTGGAATGGACAATTGTCACCTGGGTTATCCGCTAAAAGGTGTAGAGGGCAACGAAGACCAACCCGTTGCAGCTAAAACTCGGCTTGGTTGGCTTCTATACGGACCATATGCTAGTTCATTCGGAATATCGACCTCAAATTACACAGCCCATCATAGTGCACACATTTGCCAGTATGCTGAAAAGGAGGAAGAAAACTTGCATGCATTGGTGAAGGACTACTTTTCTATCGAAAGTCTTGGGGTATCTGCACCGGCCAAACCTTGTCTCTCCGTACAGGACGAAAGAGCTCTTGAAATTCTCGCTTCAAAAACTACGTTGAAGGATAATCGTTACGAAACGGGTTTACTATGGCGGTGTGACG
The DNA here is from genome assembly GCF_943734655.1 of Sabethes cyaneus. Lineage (NCBI taxonomy): Eukaryota > Metazoa > Arthropoda > Insecta > Diptera > Culicidae > Sabethes > Sabethes cyaneus. Next base: position 131,438,944 of record NC_071353.1, read on the forward strand.
TTTCGCGACTACCAGACAGTCGAAATATGGCATATAGACGACTAGTCTGTCTAGAAAAAAGAATGAATCGCGATCCGAATCTGGCGAAAACATTACGGGCCAAAATAGCTGAGTATGAGCAAAAAGGTTACGTACGACAATTAACCCCAGAGGAAATCAAGAGGAAACATCCACGAACTTGGTACTTGCCAATATTTCCCGTGTTTAACGCCAATAAGCCTGGCAAGATTCGTATCGTCTGGGATGCTGCTGCCACCGTGAACGGGATATCGCTCAATTCGATGCTGCTTGCAGGACCGGATCAGGTCACATACTTACCATCCGTGCTATATGGATTCCGAGAGTTTAAGGTGGCGATTACTGGAGACATACGTGAAATGTTTCACCAGATCTTAATAAATGAAGCGGACCAACAAAGCCAGCGTTTTTTGTGGAGGCAAGCGGACACAGCGAGCGAGCCGGATGAATATGTCATGAGAGTGATGACATTTGGGGCAACATGTTCTCCTAGTTGCGCACAGTATGTAAAGAACTCTAACGCCGAACGATTCCGATCGCAGTTTCCCCGGGCAGCGGAGTGTATAATCAAAGAACACTATGTCGATGATATGTTGGCAAGCGTGGAGACCGAAAAGGAGGCGGTAAAATTAGCTGAGGATGTCCACTTTGTGCATTCGAAGGGTGGCTTTGAAATACGCAATTGGTTGTCCAATTCAAAACGGGTCCTGCAGAGTTTGGGCGGCAATCAGCGAACAGAAAAAAGCATGAACGCCTTATCGGAAATGGCAACTGAAAAGATTCTGGGTATGTGGTGGTGCACTGCGACCGATTGCTTTACGTTCAAGCTCTCATCGAAACATGATCGAAATATTCTCTCCGCAAGCAGAATTCCCACCAAAAGAGAAGTGCTGCGAACTCTGATGACAATTTACGATCCGTTAGGTTTAATTTCACACTTTCTAATGTATCTGAAAGTTTTGCTGCAAGCAATTTGGCGGTCGGGAACAGGCTGGGATGAAGAAATTTCGTTGCCGCTTTTTGAGAAATGGAAGCTCTGGTTGAAGATTCTCCCTCAAGTAGAAAGTGTTCAAGTACCACGCTGTTATCGCCAAATTACATCATGTGAAGGAAATAATTTAATTCAGTTGCACGTTTTCGCCGATGCAAGCGAGCAAGGAGTTGCTGCAGTTGCTTACCTTAGATTCGTTCAGAAGGAGAAGATCGAGTGCGCTCTGGTGGGGTCAAAGACGCGCGTGGCACCGTTGAAATACATATCTATCCCTCGACTCGAATTACAAGCCGCCGTAATTGCAGCCCGTTTAGCAAGCAGCATAAAGAAATCGCATCGCATGAAAATCGCCGAGCAATATCTATGGACAGATTCTCGAGACGTGGTTTGCTGGCTTCGATCTGACCATCGTCGTTTTAGTCAATTTGTTGCGTGCAGGGTAGGCGAAATTCTCGAGCTAACCGAGATAAACGAATGGAGCTGGCTACCTACAAAAGCTAATGTTGCGGACGAAGGAACCAAGTGGCAGAAATTACCAACTTTAAATCCGTCTAGCCGATAGTTTAAAGGTCCAGATTTTCTTTGGAAGCCCAAGAGTTATTGGCCAGTCGAATGTAAGGTAGAACAAACAACGACGGAAGAGTTACGCGCTAAAGTATTCTACCACACAATGACAGAACCACTGTTAAATTTCGAAAAGTTTTCCAGCTGGAGACGCCTTCTGAGAGTAGTCGCGTCGGTGAAACGATTTGCGTTTAATATTTGCAGTAGAAGAGTAGAGAAAACAAAAAGGACTGGACCGCTGCTCCAAGATGAACTTCTGTGGGCAGAGAGATTTATTTTTACTCAGGTTCAACATTGTTGTTATCCGTTAGAAGTTAATATACTGACAAAAGCGAGAATGGCAGCAACAAGCAAATCAAACCTCCCGAAAAACAGTCCCCTATATAAACTCTGTCCGATCCTTACTGATGATGGACTGCTACGTATGCAAGGGCGAATTAATAACTGTCAAGCCGTAGGAGATGATGTAAAATGCCCCATCTTGTTGCCGAAACAACATCATGTCACCACACTGCTCATTGCTCATTTCCACGAAAGGTTCCAACATTGCAACCACGAGACCGCAATGAACGAGATTAGACAGAAATATTACGTTCCGAAGATGCGCTCAGAGTACAACCGTATGCGTCGCGGATGTCAACGTTGTAAAATAACTCGTGCCTGTCCTCAGCCTCCAATAATGGCGGATTTGCCCTTCAGTCGTCTGGCTACTTACGCCCGACCATTTTCATATACGGGCATTGATTACTTTGGTCCCATGTGTGTAGTAGTCGGTAGACGAAAAAAAAACGCTGGGGTGTACTTTTCACCTGCCTGACAATAAGAGCTATACATATAGAACTTGCGCATTCACTGAATACCAGCGCTTGTATTCTTGCAATTCGTAACTTTGTCGCTAGAAGAGGTGAACCAATCGAAATAAAAAGCGATCGTGGTACCAATTTTGTAGGTGCTTGCCGTGAACTACAAGAAGCCTTGCATACAATAGACCATGATAAAATCGCAACAAAGTTCACCAGCACCACAACTAAATGGACGTTTAATCCACCTGCAGCACCGCATTTCGGAGGTAGTTGGGAGCGACTGATTCAATCGGTAAAAAGAACCCTTAAGCAATTTAAACCCAATCGGCTACCGACTGATGAAATACTGAGAACTACACTGATGGAGATAGAAATGATGATCAATTCCCGACCACTTACACACGTTCCTATTGACCGTGATACATCTCCACCACTAACGCCAAACGACTTCTTATTAGGCTCATCCAACGGTAATAAACCACCGATCGCATTTAACGACAAGCCAATTATTTTGAAGAACTCGTGGAAAGCAGCACAGGTGTATGCAGATCAACTCTGGAAGAGGTGGATAGCGGAATATCTGCCGACTCTTACACGTAGAACCAAATGGTTTCATCCTGTGAAGCCGATCAAAATTGGACATATCGCAATTGTGGTAGACGAGAACCTTCCCCGAAACTGCTGGCCACTTGGACGCATCGTAGCGGTGACGCCATCAAAGGATGGCCAAATTCGACGCGCTACTCTGCAGACATCCACTGGAGTCCTGGAGAGGCCCGCAGTCAAGATTGCCGTATTGGATGTCGACTCAAATTGGAGTAAGCCGGCCCCATAACCGCCTTACTGGGGGGGAGTGTCACACACCTGGGTGACGTGTCCCCATCCATTAGTAACGCTCTACTATTACCGACACACTCCCACTGATACTATATGGCACTTCCTACTAGCTGTCATAATCAGAGCAAAAGCGATGGTAAAAAGCGGTGCGAATGTGAGTAGTGTCGGGATCAAAATTCATGCCAAGTTGAACTTATAATAATACCTGTATCTAAATTTCTCTGCATACTATATTTAGTGATTATAGCTATTGGTCACTACAGTTAATATTATTACCTACATCTAAATTCACCCTGATTGAAAACTGTGTCAGAAGTAAGTGTAGCTTAAATTCTAACCTAATTCAAACGAGTTTAACTCGAGCATTATACATAATTACAGCCTAAAGCTGAACAGAGCTAAACGCTTCAAGATAGTAAAAAGTTGAACAAGAATTACTAAACGTAAGTGAACTTTTCTTTCGCATAACTTGTATTTATAATCACCCCGATATGTTTCTCCCAAAGGAATTTTTTAACTCCAATCGTCACAAAATAAAGAGTTTAAAAAATCGGAAAATTGGTCTTGTTTTAATAACACCTATTAACAAGGTCGTGTGGCTCCGCCGTCTGCCCAAAACCTCGATTTTGAGATCAGGCAGCCGGGAACCATCCAGCATCGCACCTCCTTGCTTGGCTACTCAAAAGAGCATTACCAGGTATGGCCACGTGGAGGCGCTAGGTAGGGGCTTGGGGTGGCTAGAGCTATATTGGACACTCCTTATTTGCCTTCCCCATTTCATACCCATATTTTGAGGATATAGGTATAACGTCATATTTACAAAAACCCAATTGTCGTTTTATTACAGACAAACATATAGAACTCTTTGAAGAAAAACCTACAAAAAATACCGTCGTGCACGTTTTGCTTTAATACTAGCACCATCTATGATCGACATTCCCAAATATCAACTTACAAAAGGAATATCCCTTGAACAAGCAAGTAATTTATAAGGGGCCTTCCCCTCCTAAAAGTAAAAAGCGCTATTTTACCTAATACGGAGACCTTTCTAATCAACACTGAATTTGAAAAGATAGTCACAGCATGCGAAGAATGGCATGGTGAGTTGTTGGTCTGTTTGACTGTGATTGTACTTTGCCCTAGGGTACTTGAATTCACATATAACAATAAAATGCTTTTAGTTTTGTTAGTTCTAGGAGAATTATATAAGTACTGACTTGTCTAGCTTTTCGTTTATTTTTAACCTTCTAACGGGTAAGACCATATACAGACGGCCTTCGCTTTTAGAACCTCAGAGCCACGTTTTCTAATTGAAAGAGCGCTCTTTTTGCTACCAACAACGGGGTAGCAGCCTCATTGTCCCATAAATACAAATGGTAAAACTTTACTTTCAACAATATTGTAGATAATAATTAACACTACAATTGCCCTATACACCACTTTTTCGAATACTGCTTCGTATACTTACTTTATATATGCAGCACTTCTATACCCAGTAAACCATTTGGTTTGTATATCTCGATTGCAACTGAGAAATACGACATCATATCTGAAGTTATATTTCACGTCAGATAAGAGCATATATGTACCAAAGTGGAGGCAATATACGTGCGAAAATTTTAATTCGATTATTTTTAATTCTATCTTGCATTTTATACAGCGGTTTTTATAACACGCAACTTAATACTCCTGAATATATGATTAAGATATAACTAAATATTGCGAACATCTATAATGCTTTATAATTCACAGTCTTGAGTTGTATATGAGGACACGCACGACTGAAAAACAATTTATTGTTCACTTTGTTTTGACATACTCTAATCATTATACAAGTCCAACGTAAAATTGACATGAAAACGATTTAATGTGAACTTTCTATTACGATCTTGTGTTATCTGGGTAGAGACACTCGAGAGTGTCTCCGAAACGCGCACGCAGCACGTCCGTAGTAGCTTGATACTGCCCTACGAATTCTATTGCTGTTGGGGATAGACGACGCAACAAAATCTGAGAGAGCACCTTGTGGGCGGTGCTGACCAGCGTAATGCCGCGGTAGTTACAGCAATCTAGCCGGTCACCCTTATTATAGATGGGACAGACTACACCTTCCATCCACTTCTCCGGTAGTTTCTTCTCCTCCCAAATCCTTGAAATTGTCGTGATGTGTACTGGTGAAACGAGAAGCTTAGAAATCGCCGCCGGAAGGCTATTTAGGCATCTGTTCTACAGGGCGAAAATCACGTTTATTTGGGAAGAATAGGGCTTCTCTCACCAAATACAACGCTGAGCTACATACGCCTTACCAAAAGCAAATCCGGAGTTAAACGTTGCGAATACATACAAACTCTGCCAGAGGCAAGGCATCTGCAGAAAGCGATTACTAAAAAACCACTGCAATGGTCTACACGTAAAATAATCCACACGTTTTTTCCACGTGAAGAAACGGTTCGGGATAAATGAACTATTGAGTAGATTCTTGTCTCGCAAGGCTGTCAGCAAGCTTATTACTCTCGACCCTCGAACTAATTTGGATGTACATTTAGTGAACTTGAGAGCCAGTAGTGCAGCCTGGCAGTCCGTCGATGTACATTGCATATAACAGTGGGCCATTTGCCCAGTGGAAGAGCTTCCTTTATTCCGGATCCGTAGACTCCGGAACCTGTGCAGGTCCCAATTTTTGATCCATCTGTAAAGAAGCAGATGGTAGCGGAAGGACGAACGGGCCTTCCTTTGTTCCATATAGTGTGGTCTGTATCAATTACACTAGTCAGAGATTATCGTTACTAGGAGTGATAGTTAGAACTCCCTTAGTACGCAAAGGTGGCCAATTTGGTCTCCTTCAAGTATGTTACGACATCCTTGCAACCTTAGCGCACCGAGTTCAGCTTCCTTCTTCACATGAAGATGTAAAGGCAGCAAGTAAAACGCTGCTTCCATAGCTGCAGTTGGTGTTGTGCGCATGTCGCTGGTCACTGACAAACAGTTGTTGAACTTTTTTTAGTTCGACCTGCGCTGTCACCTTGTTTACCTGTGCTGTAGTAGTGTATGACCAAAGGGCTAGTTGAGGTTTCAGTCCCCAGGTTTTGCCTAACAGTGAACTGCATGCCCAGATGGCTGTAATTGCTTTCTTGACAGCATAGTCTAGGTGAGCAGTCCAGTTCAGTTTATGGGCCTTATTCTGTAAGTCACGTCGAACAACTCGACTCGACTCAGTTACTGTCGAGTATCGAGTGCGGGCAGAACGGGCAGCATAGCGGCTCAATGCATGACCAAAACAAAGCAAGCTCAGGCGTCACTTGCTAACCGTTTAGTCACTAGCTTTCTAGCGGTGGACTCAGTCGAGTTACTCGACAATATCGGGTCGCGTGTGATTTACATAACACTAAAAGTCGACTTATCGAGCAAACTGACCTTCGACGTGACTTACAGATTAGGGCCCTATGATCCAAGATAATACCCAGTTGTTTAACAACATTGCTGAAGCTTAGCCTGACGTCATTCAACGTAAGAGGAGTAAGAGTATGTTTCCTTCGCCTAACAAGAGGGAACCACGGCTGTTTTGGTGGGGTTTATACTAAGCCCCTCTCGTAAATACAACAAAATAGTGGTATTGAGAGCACACGATTAGACAGCACTGCATCAAATTTACCTCTGACGATAAGTACTACGTTGTCGCCGTTCGCAATGATCTCATAACCATGTTGTGATAGCTTATGCAAGAGTTATAGAGACTAGATTAAAGAGGCGACTTGGCACTCAAAAACCGCTAAATTTTGAAGCAAAACGGAGAGTTAGCTTTATTTGTGATGGTACTCTCCGTTTTGATTCAAAACTTAGCGGTTTTTGAGTGCCAAGTCGTCTCTGTAATCTATAGTCTCTGTAGCAAGAGTGCGTCGACCACTTGTGACCAAAGCAAGGGGGAAAGAATTCCTTCTTGAGGACATCTTTTGATCGCTGAGATCGTGATCGACGTATCGCCCAATGAGACTGTTATTACCCTACTTGACAGCGCTGCTTAAATAAGGAGAGCCGCATTGATTGAAGCGAAGGACGTGTTGTCGAAAGCGCCTTCATTGTCAAGAAAAGCACAAAGTGTCGTCTCTTGGCATTGGAGCGACTTTTCAATCAGCGTCACTAGGCAATTTAGTGCGGTTTCCGTAGATTTACCGCGTAGGTAAGCATGTTGATTGCCATTGTTATGGTCCTTGGCTAACGCTTTTTGGAGTGGAGTCTGGATGCTCTCGCAAAACTTGACTCTGGACTTCCTTCTGGCTTTGCGAAGCTCTTCGTTGTATTTGGTGCGAGATGTCCTGTAACAATGATAATAAAGCACAGGTTAGGCAGATCGTACAAGCGTATTGGTACTCCGCCTTTATCATACAGTAATATCATACAGCATATCATATCATACAGCATTCGAAACGCTCTGGAACTGTGTCACAACGTTCGTTTTATTTCTATAGATTGCATTGAAATTTTTCAACCACGTGGTGTAGTTACCATGAGTACATAGTTTGTTGTATCAGTTTTTTTACTAATATAATCAAACACGTCTTTCCTCCTAACCTGTCTATTTATTATCATTGGCACTGTAGACCTCCCAATTGGACGTGATCTTAGCCCTGTTAAATAAACGCCTAGCCTCCTGACGAAGGCTGCTAAGCGATTCATTCCACTAGGGCACGTCAGGGCCAGAATGTCAGCGTGATTAACGTACAGTCAGCGGTATAAGCATTAATAATACTACTCTGTAAGCCACGGGCAGCGACGTCTAACTCAGCTCGTGTGCGTACATGAGTATGACAGAAATTCCGAGTGTTACCCTGAACGAACACTTGTTAGTTTTCTTCGAAATTCTGTATTGTTCTCTACTGAGAGAGTTTGCCTCAATATCAAAAACGATATACCTATGGTCTGATAAACTAAAGTTCGTCAGAGACATGCCAGTTTTTGGCCTTCGTACTCCTCCGACCTTCAACTCCTAGCCTTTGCAGACAGCCTCGACATCATTACTAGAAACCTAGAACTAGGAGACAATCTACACCAGACTAAAAACGGAGGCTAGGAGGATAGAGTTACAAATCAATGCGTCGAAGACAAAAATATGGTAGGACGAGGCTCCAGAGAAGGTAACGTTTGTTTTCCACGGGCTACTGACGGCGATGAACTGCAAGTGGTTGATGCATTCGTATATTTGAGGTCTGTGGTCCCCGCCGGCAATAATACGAGGAGATCCAACGACGCATTTAAGCTGGAATTCGAACCTACTTTTCCCTCGGCAAGACGCTTCGATCAAGGAGCATTCGCCGCCGTACAAAGCTGACGATGTACAAAATGCTAATCTGACCGGTAGTCCTCTACCAACTTGAAACAATAACTTTGCTTACGGAAGATATACGTGCACTATTTTTGGCTGAGTATAAACAGATAGCGGAGAGTGGCGTAGGCGTATGAACCACGAGGCAGTACCTGGAGAGATTCCCATCGTACACCTGGCGAAAGTTGGGTCGGCCACGTTGCAAAGTTGCCGAACGACAGTGCAGTGAAATCCGTTCGCTTCAAGAACACCACCGGTACCAGGAATAGAGGGGCTCAACGTGCTAGATGGCTCGACCAGGTTGAAGCCGTCTTACGTGTTTCGAGGCGCGCAACGAATTGGCGACGAGTAGCCCAGGACCGAGTATAATGGAGATGAATTCTTGATGCAGCAAGAGCCACTCCGGCTATCGACTGGTAAACTCACTCATCACGGCAAACAGTTCGTGTGTTTACTGGACAATTTGTGTTATACGCGCCCGTGATCCAACATTGCAGGTCACTAGCGGCGATTCACTTCAACTGTATTATTGTGACAAGAATTACGTGAGGCAATCAGATGTTCCCTGAAGGAACTACAATTGGTTTTCTTCGTATTCCTGAATTATTTCTTTAGAGAATTAGCATCGATGTCGAAAATGATATGTGTGTGGTCTGATAAACTTGGTTCATCAGACATGCCAATTTTTGACTTTCTCGGCTAAGAAGGTGCTACATAGAGTAAGGTCTAAGACCTCTTGTCTGATACCGTTTATAATGGTGGATCCAAGAACCATTTTTCTTGTATAACTCATCGAACACTTATTACCCGATAATTAGCTATACAGGAGTTGATTAGGCTACTAATCAATAAAAATATTTGTAGGGGGTCATTCCCTACTTTGATAACATTGAAATCGTTAGAATCAAGTAAGTAAAATATTCAAGTAGGTTTGTTTGTATCCGAGCTGCTCCATATCACGTACGGCTTGTTGACTGTTCTGCAGTACCGTACGAGCTCAGCAACCTCGGGTGGTGGCATTTCCTCCTTCCCCGCTGGAAAGTAGTCGGACGCAACAACTATCTCCTGCTTCCCTCTAGTCATCGGAACTACCACCGTAATGACAACAACGTCGTGTTGGATGAATTCTGTAATTGGAAAAATAGTATTTCCTTATTTAACAGAATAGCAGTCCTAGGCTTGAACTATGTATTACAATAGATCAACTTACCATTGATGACGGATGAACCGAGGATCGTGATATCGTTGATCTATCCACTTTCTCTGGTGAATCTTCGGCATAGGACGCTAGACGCGCCCTTGGCATGCAGGAGGTTCACCTGAATGCAGTGAAAGCTGCTCATTTTCTTGCTTGATCCAATAATGGATTGAACCTTGGCAAACGGATACCAGCAGCGTTTTTGATGAGTTGAGCGGCCGGGTCGTCCACACCGGCGGGCTTCGGTTACTGCAAGCGACTGGCTACAGATGTCCGAACCGCACTTAACAGTGGATTGAGTCTCTAAGGTTGGCTGCTATTAACCGGTGGTTGCTGTGCACGCTTCTTGCGAGGTTTTCGGGGCGCCCTCCTGGTCGTCGCAGGGTTGCAAGCATAGCGTTGCGGAATTGCATTGTCTTGGTGGTGGCGGGGCACTCCCAGAAAGGTGTTCCGCTCGGAACCGTCCTCGACTTTGTAGGAGAGGCTATTGCACCTGTGTTGATCGGGCCTCTGTCAACATGTCGCACGCGTGCTTTGATAAACATGTTGTTTAGCATGAAGTGCCACTCGGCGATCTGGCTAGCCGGCTTTTGGTCAACCTCCATCAGCAACGGTCTTTCCAAACACATTGCGGCAGCGTATCGCTACGCTTGCGTCGAAAACCTGCCGTTCTGATTCTGAAGGAATCGCAAAATTCACTCGTCCGTGGTGCCGACACTATTCTCATCCTGAAAGTAGTTTCTGAAGGTATGAGCCTTCGCCCGGTGCTTCCCACTGAACGAGAGTGGATGCCGTTTGCTCCAGTCATTTGACCTTGTTCTGGTCGGGGCAAGCCAGTATCAAATAGCCGTTCTTGAATTGGCAGCTCATGAACTTGGGTTTAGTGTTTGGAGTCTCCTGATCAACTATGTTATTCAGAAGAACGACGCGAACAGTCTGTAGCTGATCCGTAGTGAGCAAGGAGACGGGACAAATAGCCGTAGTTGAGCTAAAAAACCACTTCTGCTGTCGTCGTTGCGAATTGGAGAGTCTTAGGTTGCTCCTTGACGTCAGGTGGCGTTGCCAAATCGGGAACATTCTCTGTGTAAGTCTTCTCATTCCCTGTTGGGGAGGTCAGGATCGGGGATGAAGCCGCAAGTCCTTCTTCCAGTGACATGCTGTCTAGGTTAAAGCTTTTCGGATTCAAAGCAATAAAAAACAATACCTAACGCTTTAATCTGCTCTATTATCATATCGGCTTAAAAATCAAAAATTTCGAATCATCCTTTCCAGGGCAGGTGTTTGAATCGTATTTGTCTAGTTCTTTCAAATATGCAGTTAAAGCCTCCTACTATCGTACTATATCACTTTGTAATTCTAATTGAAATATAATGCTACACTGAAGGAAACAGAAGGGGGTTGTTTTTGCTACGTATTCCTAACGGGATGCGTTTGAATGATCATGATCAGTCAGTGCGGAAAAAATGTCAATCTCACCGGCTCCGTTAGAGCCGCCGTGAGCAAATCCACACTACACCGCAACAGTTTAGTAATTCAGCTTGATCGACCAGCTATCAAGCATGGAGACGGCGGGTTTACGAACGACAACGGCCCCATCCTCGGCATAAACGGACAGCGTTGACGAATCTCCGTTCGATTGGTGTAATGTGGCCGATTTAGGTACCTTAGATAGACCGACCAATACCACTCGCTCTAGCCAGCTCTTTGTAGCGTAACTAGCGGTTTCGTCGATTTTTCTAAAAAAAATTAAAATCTTATTAATTTTACAATCTTAAAACTAATTATAATTTATCTTACCTGCTGCTGAGGACGTTATCTTTCAGCTCGAACTCTAAATATAGATATTTTCCCGAGCGATACTCGAAGCTTGTTTCGTCATCAATATAAAGGGTGCCTTTAGCAGCTCCATGCCGGTCTAGGGCAACAACCAGTGTGTAGGGATCATCTTTCATTAAAGTCGCTGCGCGACGAACCCTCTCCTTGCGAGGAACAATAGAGCCACCGCGTTGAAATACCGGAAGCTTATAGCTATCCGCGGAAATCGATTCGAAACCAGTTGACGAGAATTTGCGATAGTTGTCTACATCATACCACAAATCCGACTCTCCGCTTTCTTTGGCGGGGACATACACATCCACTTTCGTTTGGCCAGCCTTCAACACCGGAGCTACCAGCAGCTTGTCCGAAAGCATATACTGACTGTCGAGGGTGTAGCACTTCACATCTGATGGATAATGTGCCAGCATTGGCTGCATGATGGGTAAACCGGAGCGCTCATGTTCGTAGAACATGGTGTACCAAAGCGGAAGCAGTCGGTAGCGTTTGCGAATAGCATCCCGAATCACCAGCTTAACATCCTCCGGAAACAGCCAAGGCTCACGACGTTTCGTGTCAATATGAGCGTGTGAACGGAAGAACGGCTGGAAAGCACCAACTTGGTACCAGCGATAAAATAGTTCACCGTCGGGATTTCCGAAAAATCCTCCGACATCAGCACCGCAGAAGCTGACGCCGGCCACCGCAAGTGACAAGCACATTTTAATGGATGCCTGCAGGTGACCCCATTCTGCCATATTGTCACCAGTCCAAACAGCTGCGTATCTTTGACTACCCGCAAAGTGCGAGCGAGTCAAAATGAACGGACGCAGAGCTCCTGAAAAATGTAAAGAAAAGTAGCAATCAACATCAGAACTGTATTAGATTATATATTACCTTCACTACGACGAATCAATCCGTCGTAGGTTGCCATTATGTGCATATGGCCGTAGAGATTGTGCACGTCACGATGTTCCCAGCCACCATGATGAAGGTTATCCTTTAGCATGGTAACTTCCGGTCCGTTGAAAACCGACGGTTCGTTCATGTCGTTCCAAATGCCGACTTCGGCAGTGGATTCCTTGAAATTTTCCAACAGATACTGGTCAGCGTAGTATTTACGCACCGCCGGATCGAAAAAGTCCGCATAGCTGGCCGATCCAGGCCAGCACCAACCTTCGTACACGTTTCCGTCCTTGTTCTTTACGTAATAGCCACGATCGGTACAATCGTTGTGGAAGAAATAACTTCCGTCGCGTTTGATATGAGGATCGATAATAATAGTCAGATGGCGGCCACGTTCCGTTAAGTTCCGGATCATCTCCAATGGATGCGGAAACTTGTGGTGATCCCAAGTGAAGTATTTCTTACCGTCGGTATACTCAATATCCAACCACATCGTGTCCATTGGAATGTCATGCTCGTCGAATTTAGCCGAAACCGAAGTTACATCCTGTTCGTCATTGTAATTCCATCGGCACTGGTGATAGGCTATCGCATACAGCTGTGGAAGTGGAGCTTTTCCGGTCAGATCCGTATATTGGCGGAAGGCATCCAGTGGCGAAGGACCCGTCAGTACAAACACATCAATAATGCCGCTCTCCGAAATGAAGTTCGCGGCAGGTGGATCTTCCTGAGTTGAGCGTGACACAAAATTGACAATCGAGGACATTACGTTCTTCTCTTGTTCCGGAACGAAAATGTCTACCCACGTTTCAGCAGCATTCTGCCAGTACACTCCGGTCGTGCTTCCGGGACCAGTGCTGTAGATAACCGGTACCGCACCGTATAGGGCCATTCCATTATCCAATTCGTACTCAAAAACATCCAAATTATAGAGCCGGTACGGATCACTTTTACCGCCAGCAGTGTGCTTCAATGCGAAAGAATCCGCATGCTCTGGGATGCCGTACAGCACTTTGCCTTGAGGAAAGCTGAAATCCATTGACAGTGCTTCCGGTCCTTTGGGTTTCGAGTCGTGGTGAGATTTGAAATTTTCTTCCCAAGCACCGGGATCTTCCTTCTAGAAATTAAATTTTAAATTAAAATTATTTTGATTAGAATCAAACACTTACCGGTTCTTCAACTGCATTTTCTGCAGCATCCTGCCCGTCATTATCAGCCGTTTGCTCTGCCGGTTTTAGCTCCTTCCGCCGTAGGTGTTCAAATTTCATGAGACCTTTCGAGTTAGCCACAAGAACAAGAGTGTTCTCTCGGTAGAACTCAATCCTAAAGGGAGCAACCTTCACTATTGCTTTGCTCAAGCCTCCTTCCGACGAGATGGTAATTTCTGTACCTGAACTTGCTTCAACCTTTAGAGCGACATAATCCGGTTCTTTGCTAAGTGCATCCGTGACTCGATAACGAGCGCTCAGTGGACTCTTTTCATCGATTTGGAAATGAAACAGTCCACCTTTAACGGCAGCTAACTTAAGCACATATAAGTGTTTGGTTTCCGTGTGTTGCAAATCAACCAGAATGTATTGTTTATAGGTCTGCAAAGTTTCCGGAAGTATCTCGAATCTGCTCACTTCCGACTCGGACTGTCGCAAACGGCTATGCAAATAAATATTATTGTGAGAAAACCAATTTTACAATTATTTACTGTAAAAATGGTTACTTACCGACAAAAGCTGCTCTGATCGCATGTCTTGAAATTATTTCTGTCGACACTCGCAGTCCGGTCGAAACAACCGATGAAGATAAATGCGACTAGCGCAAGCCAGCCGCTTCCAGTCGTCATATTCTTCTAGAACTCCTGTAGGTTTGGGCCCTCCGGGCTTTTCCCCTCAACTTACGGATCTTACGTAAACACCTTCGTTTTGTACGTTGAAAAAGCCGGTTTCTGACACCAGAAAAACTTTCCACTGCGGACAAACCACGCAATCCAATGGCTGTCCTGGCTGAGAAAAATTGGAAAACAAAATGACCTTACCCGAGCCCGAGGCCAAAATCAGACACGTCAATTTTGATGATATCGATAAAAAAACACGGCATTTTGCGTTCGACGGACAGATGGCGCAACAGTGCTAACTAAACGTACACTGGAACGAAAACCTTTCCCGTATACTATATTTTATACCGTTTTTGATTTTTAATAATCCACACGTCCTTTTCACGTAAAAAATCCTACGGGGTGAAGTGGCTGTCAAATTCATACATTTTTGATGTCCCACGCATAGGTACCTAACTCTAGATCAAGGTTAGTCAAGAGAGGTTTTCTGATGTTCTGGTTCAATTTTATTTTTCACCCCCGCTGGGTTACCCTTGACGATCACCGAAATTTTCAAAGCGGAAACTGTTGAAGTATAAACAACGTCGATGGTTGCTAACCAATCGTTCCGCGCACTTCTGTCCTACAAACTGTGAAAACTAGATTACCTATTTTAACTCACCTTGCTCTAGACCAAGCTGTTAATTTTGACAAGAACCAAAATATTTGCTGGGAATTCCCCTTTAGCAACAACGACGACTTTGTTTATTTATTTTGCTAGCAACTTTTACTGGGATTGAAAATTTAATTACAAGTGGCAAAAACTCCTGCATTGCAGAAAATCATTTATTCCAATAACCGGCCGTTTAGACCAACAGATGTTGATATTTGTCGACCAACATTTGAAAAGGGCGGATAAGCCAACTGTCAAACAGACCGAGCGAGGGTTAGTTTTTGCTGGAGCAGCATAGGAAAATGAACTCTCACTCGTTCTGTTTGACAGTTGGCTATTCGCCCTTTTCAAATGTTGGTCGACATTTGTTCGTAGATTTCTAAATTCATTGGGTTGAATAACCTAATGTTAAGAAAATGTATTTGTCGAGCCCGGGGATGGAAGATCAGTGATTTTGATAAAATCTGTGAGTTATCGCCACACGCACAGATCACGATCCGTACAGATCCTGACAAACAGTGAATCTTTAGCCACAGAGAACAGACATCCATTCAAGAACAAATTTTTCGGAAATTCTTGGATAAAATTTTAAATTAAAATCACCTAATATGCTAGCGACACCACCACTATAGTTTCCCAACTAAATGATTCTTTTGATTTGCACAGTGACAACCTTTGGCTCCTCTGGCGCTAGTATATATGGACTATATGCGTTACGCTAGCGCCAGAAGCTAGCTGTTGTGAGTTTAGTGTAGAATTTTATGCGACTTTAGCGACACCATCACTATAGGCGAGTTCGAGCAAAACTAATAGCAACCGTTCGCTACCTGGTTGTGATTATTGGAACTACAAAAAAAGTGCAATTCCCAAAATGCTTGCTGGTACCCAAAGTAAATTGATATATACCAGGTATATGACAATGCGAGCTGTCATATGCACTTTGCACTAACACATCTACACTAGTTCTGAGATTTCGAGCATTTTGTATGGAAAATTAGTTAATTTTTTTAAAAAATCGTTGGATACGCAAGATTTGTCTTTTTTTTCTTACAGCTTTTATGTTTATGCTTAGAACATTATTTCTAGTATGTATTTTCATGAATACAATGAAGTGCAACATTCCAAATTGCAAGCGGAAATTTTTTCGTCAAAGCGGTATCAAGATGTCTCAAAGAAATGTCGTTATATCGCTTTCCTACAAGTAGTAAAACAAAAAAGATTTTTTTTAAAATGCTCGGACATGATTGTTCAATAAGCAGCATGAGCAACATTGTTATCCGCCCGCGATATTTTTCGTCTGATTTCTGGTAAGCTTTTAAAGTGTTAATTATCTTCTAAGACCGTTTTGTAGCAATCTAAGATTACTTTTTATGGTTTTCTACGTAGTGTTGAGACGGGTAAATTTATGATAAAAAGGTATCATCTTGGAACAGTGACTTCAACTTAAGGATTTTCAAGCAGTAGCACAAGCATCTATTCGAATAAAACTATTTTTTAAAAGAAGACATTAAAGGCAGATATTCAAGAGCATCATGCAAGCAAAATGTTGGATGGAACGTGTTTTAATTCAAGCAACCGTATACCGCATTGATCGTGAAGTATTACATTAACATTAATTCATTTTTCAATTGCACATCGAAATAGTTAGTCACCCATGTTCTCAAATTTTTTACGCATAATAAAGAAGGCTACAAGTGCAAATGACTTTAAAATATATTCCTTACATTTCATTGTAAATGTTCAAATATTTCTCTGGAATAATATAACTGCATTCATTAATTACAATTAATTTAGTTTTAATTTTCATGCAAGTTCCACCATATTTCAGAACTATTTCTTCTTCTTTCTACACACACTAATGCAACCCTCGATGGTCACATACCTGGTATATATCAATTTACTTTGGCTGGTACCTATATGGAACTCGTCTTTAACCGGGGTACGCTGCTGAAAAGAAAACAGCTCAAGAAAAAATCTTGCTATTTACCGAAGAAATTTTGACAACTCCAATGCAAGCAACCACCTGTCATTTTTTCTTGTGGTAATAATTGCGCCGGATATTATTCCGTACGGAAAAGTGACGTTTTAATTCACCTGCATGTAAAACTGCGCCATCTGAACGTGAAATAATATTTCTTATGAAGTGCGTACTGCTTAAGAAATCGTAAACGAAATCGATTTCTTGAGCATTTCTTGTCCTATCTTTTTACCCATTACTTTTCAGCAGCGTACCCCGCTTTAAATGTAATATTTTATTGAATTACCAACAGTGGGAATGATGAAAATGGATAATAAAGGTAAGAAAAAGTATTACCTTTCACTTGATATATATTGTTTCTGTTTCGGGAGGTTATTAGAGCTTCGCAAGTGAATTTATGTCTACGAACTGATAGGTTATATGTTTGGTTCTTGGCGCAGATTATGCTAATCACGAAAAAAAATTTGAAAACACATTGGAAAACACTGAAGACTGAAAATAATTGGTGATTCTCTATCCAGGATATGTAAACTTTACAGCTGACTCTATGTACTTTTGTTGCATGCGGTACAAAATCAAACATTAACATTTTTCTGCCATAAAGTTAATTAATTCGAATATTTTCACTTGCCTTAACGTAAATAAACAAATTTCTTCCAATATTTCGCTATCTAAAATCCTGACAATTGAAAGGGTTAATCAAAAACTGCATTTTATTTCAGCTTTTTTCAAAAATGTATGGAGTTTGACAGCGATTTTACTTTTCATCACTTTTTTTATGCAGCGCCTCTAAGCGGGCGATAGCTTGTCAAAAACGCCTATAGTTTCCCAACTAATTTGACATAAGTTTTATCCAAGTGGGGACCTTTCGCTTGGATGTCTGTTCTCTGTGCTTTAGCCAGTTACATCTTACCTAGCTGCGAGAAAAAAGGTCACACATGTTGTTTGTATTGTGATTCATACGATGCACACAACCAATCGTCTGTATCTGTTATATTTCGCTACGCAATCATGCAATGATCTGACATGAGGTTTGTCATAATCTGTACGGATCGCGACAAAGTGTTTGTCGCTTACAAATAGTGATGTCAATGAATCTGAATCTAATCTCTTCTATGGTCTTGATCGCTAGAAGCGATTTTTTTCCCTTCCCTGGTCGAGCCAAAACACCGATGGATGGTTGAAAATCTCGCTTTACTGGAATTAATACGGAATATGAAATAGAAGACATAGTGTTGATATTGTAGACAAATAGTAGAAGCAATATATGGGCCCTATTCTGTAAGTCACGTCGAGCAACTCGGCTCGACTCAGTCACTGTCGAGTGTCGAGTGCAAGAAGAACGGGTAGCATAGCGGCTCAATGCACAACCAAAACAAAGCTAGCTCAGGCGTCACTTGCTAACCGTTTAGTCACTAGCTTTTTGGCGGTGGACTCAGTCGAGTTACTCGACAAAATCGGGTCGCGTGTGACTTACATAATACCAAAAGTCGACTAGTCGAGCAAAGTGACACTCGACGTGACTTACAGAATAGGGCCCTATATAGAATGTCAGTGTCGCTGTTTTACCACAGAGAACAGACATCCATTCAGGAACAAATTTTTCGGAAATTCTTGGATAAAATTTCAAATTAAAATCACCTAATATGTTAGCGACACCACCACTATAGCTTCCCAACTAAGTGATTCATTTGATTTGCTCACTGACAACCTTTGGCTCCTCTGGCGCTAGTATATATGGACTATATGCGTTATGCTAGCGCCAGAAGCTAGCTGTTGTGATTTTAGTCTAGAATTTCATGCGCCTTTGGCGAGACCATCACTATAGTTTCCCAACTAATTTGACATAAGTTTTATTCAAGTGGGGACCTTTCGCTTGGATGTCTGTTCTCTGTGGTTTTACTACCGGACTCATTTACCCAACCCGGTAACAATGTGACAGCTCCCATACTAATCAAACGTACCTAAAACTGCTGGTTCATGGTTCACGACAGCTGTTTGAAAGCGGCGTAAATATCGAAGAAAGAGTATATTATCATTTGTTTTGGCAAAAAATCTCTTGTGCATATAAGATCTGAATTGGTTTATTATTTCAATAGAGTATTTTACGAACTGACAACATTATGTCAAGTATCAAAACGTTTCCGTGGTAATGACAATAGCAGCATAACTGGTTCTTCTGTCATAATAACATGCTCTATTTGGTTCTGTCATGTAACAGTGTTTTTTGTACAACTGCAACGATCTCTATTGCTTGGATTTACTCTTGAATTTTGCTTAACTTGTTCTGTTAACGACAAAATCGATCCAGCAATCATAAAAGAGCATTTCATTTTGAATTGCGCAGCGGATAACTTTCAATGAAACACGCAATATTTAAATACTTTAGAGCAGACAACTCGTACACAAGAGTGACAATCTTGTAATAAATACCGCTTTTTATCTTGTAAACAAATCAATCAAACAACCCACCAAGAATTCAGTTTTACCGAAAACATGAAACAATGCTGAAATAATCAATACGCACTTTTCAAATCGTTGTCCAGACAGCTTTTTGCGTTCACATTTAACGTAACAAAAATTAACATTTCCTTTGGAAATCGAAGGTGCGTCAATTTTGGCCAGCACGTAGAAACGATCGTCGCGACATTTTTGACACTGGCGGGTGTTATGGGAAACTATTAATAACTGTCACTATGTTACGGGGTAGCATTTACCCTTATTTTGCGAGGCGAGTGACGTGACTATGTTGCAGTCACCGCGAATCAGGTGACTATTGTCACCTAGGTGACTCGCCTTGTCACTTAGGTGACAAGGGTTTCTTACCTAGGTGACACGATTGTCACTTAGGTGACTCGACTCGCCGTGGCGAGTCACGGCGAGTGACAATTGTCGTATTGAGTCACGTGACTCGTAGAATAAGGGTAATTGTGGTAAACATGATGCTAACAATCTGTATCAAGTCTGTGAATCGGGAACTTCATTGTCAAAGTTGCTCATTGTTATTTATCTGTTCTTTTTCTGTGCGCTCGTTGGTGCTGTTATCAGTGCGCTCATCGCTGTGTTTTCATGCCAGTGAAATGTTTTTAAACGTTTTTTTCTTTTCGTCCGGATGAATTGAATCCCACAACAAGCGCCGATTTTGTCAGAAATTTGCAGCAAGCGAAGTTTCCAATCACATTACTTGGCAGCCATATTTGAAATTTTAAACTGGTTGTGGTAAACTGATTTAAAGTTTGACAATGAGATTTCTTTTTGATGAATCTCAGGAACACACACATAGGGTAACCAAAGTATTTTGGACCCCCTTAGCAGCTGTACATAATTTGGACGCTTACAGCAAAATCAAATGCAAGTGTCCAAATTATGTACAGCTGCTGATGGGGTTCAAAATAGGTTGGTTACCCTATGCATATACAGTGGACCCCCGTTCGTTTGAACGATTTCTCATGCGCATTAACGGGGTTGGTTTTTAATTTGAACAACTGGCAACCTAAACATGCTGGAACTTGTGTGAACTGGTCGCCCTACTCTTTGTTATTGTTTTGATGGTTTGATTCAGTTGGAAGTCGGAAGCAGCAATACAGCCAAGCAACACTTGCGCGCCGCGGGTTTAGCTGATGTGGACAAAATAGGACGCGAGGGGTGGGGGGTTCTTAAACGCCGAAAAATACCGAATGTCCTTTGTGAACGACGTCCTACCAAATTTATGCATGAACAAACGCCGGCCGTTTCCTTGTGCGGTGTAACGAAAACGGTGCAATTGTACAGCTCCTAAGCGCCGCGCAGTTTTGAAAAGCTGATTTTGACAGCAACAAAAACAAAACAAAATCGATTTCGTTCATTTGCGTTTGTACACGGAAAACCAAAGGTACCCAATAGCTAAGTTTAAGTAACCTAAAATTAGGTACTATTGATTCATCTTCAGCGTTGGGTAGTTTTGATATGTATACATTGAGTCAGATTTACTTAATAAAACGGTAATATGCGCATATGCAATGTTGAGTACTACACTCCAACTTAACGTTGAGTAGATTGTACCTAACGTTGGATGAAAATATGTTGAACTGTAGCGGCGTGCTTTGTTGATGGTGCGGATCGTTTTATTTCGTGATTCGTTTTATCCATGGTGGCAGCATAACGTTCGCGGTTTTGTTTTTCTGTGCTGTGCTATGCTGTGACGAGTGTTCAAAATTGGTAAGTGAGTAATTTATGTGTAAAGCTGTCGATTTTAAAACTTTATTTTCTGAAGGACAGCTTAAGGATGATGAAATTATCAACAGCAGCAAATGGAACAACAGTGTCAACCTTCTCATGACTAAGATGGATCATCGAGACAACCGGACATTTTTGTACCGACTCATGTAGCTAATTATGAACCTCAACAGCATACCAAACTGGGCATCGAATCGCGAGGTAAGCTAGTTTCAAAATACTATAATTTAGATGGAATATTTTTTATGGAAATAAGCGTGAATTCATATACAAACAGTCATAAAGCATCTGCGGTTTTATCATATAATATAGCACGAAGTACATAGAGTAATGTTGGAACTTCTTTGAAAACAAAACATGTCCCCTCACATGATTTTACCGCTTCCTGGATCTTCCAATCTGGAATGCAACCGGGTTCGAATACAATCGCATCCGCGCCCACAATATTTTTGACGTAGAACTACGTCTGATTTTTTATACTGAGTATCACTTTATGAAAATGAAAATAGAAGACGGAATTCACGCAAACTCAACCAGGGATTAGCATGACCCTCTCAGATTTCAATAAAACTTTGTGTGTTTAAGGAGTTCATGTAAATAAGAGACTGCATACTTAGTTTTTCCAAAATTGGTCTAGACTAACTTTTGGAAAGGGCTCAGCTTTCTTCTCTTTATTTTTATAATTAATACGGATTAATTCGAAAACTAGGGTAACCAACGTATTTTGTACTCCATCAGCAGCTGTACATAAGGTGCACACTTTCACCGGATTTTGCTGTAAGTGTCCAAATTATATACAACTGCTGGTGGGATCCAACATACAACAAAAAATTATCTATGTGTGGCTTTTAAAATATATTCTGAATTTTCATAAAATGACATTTTTTCAGTGGAAAAGATTTGATAAGATAAGATTTGCATGCAAGGGTTTTGGGGGCCAGGGAAGGTTCTTATGATAGTTACAGACCCCTCACCCTCTAAGATGGGTGGGCTCTCCCATACAAATAAAACACAAATTTCTGGGTAACTCGAGAACTAATCAAGCAAATGCAATCAAATTAGGCATATGGGGGATTTTGGAGGCATACATTTATTTTATGATGGTTTGAGACCCCTCACCCCTGTGGTAGGATGATAATGACTCATACAAATTGTAAGACTGTGGCAAACAAACGTGTGGTTGCATCAGCCCACTAATTTATTATCGTAATGCTCCTAAGAAATATTTAATGATGCTAGTAATTTTCATCTTTTCGGAAAGATCACTATATAATTACCTGTGATAACAATTGTAATTTGAAATGGTTTGAAAAGAGCAAACACAGTTTAATTTTAGATAATTATTAGAGATCAGCTACGACTTCTGAAGTCGATTATATCCATTTATCTATACCTTTAGAGAAGGATTTCTGTCTGTCTGTCTGTATGTTCCTTATAGAATCGAAAACTACTGAACCAACCGGCATGAAAATATGCATGTAGGGTTTTTTTGGGGCCAGGAAAGGTTTTAGTGATAGTTAGAAACCCCTCCCACCACTAAGAGGGGGGGCTCCCATACAAATGAAACACAAATTTCTGCAAAACTCGACAACTAATCAAGCAAATAGAACAAAATTTGGCATGTGAAGGTTTTCGAGGGCAAGAATATTTTCTATAGTAAATTAGGACCCCTCCCCACTTTAAGAGGGGGGGCTCCTGTACCAAAGAAACACAATTTTCCTCATAACTCGAGAACTAATCAAGCAAATGGAACCAAATTTGACACGTGGGTGTTTTTGGAGACAAAAATTTTTTCTATGATGAACTGGGACCCTTCCTCACTTTAGGAGGGGGGGCTCCTATATAAACGAAATACAAATTTCCTTATAACTCGAGAGCTAATCCATGCTGCATTCAAGATCTTTAGGAACAGAAGAACAATACATCCCAAGAAACATTTTTGTTGTATAGTAGTTTAGCACTAGTTCCATTGGTACAGCTATACATTAGTTGAATAAGCTACTTTTAAACAAAAATGTTTCTCGTGCTATCATAAGGGATTTTGCGGCTGCCTTGAGGGATTGGGACAAGCAATTGCAACGAAATATGTTGGAATAATCCAACTTTCCACGAGCGATAATGGCGGCTAGTGGGTACAACTTTCTGAAGAGTGCAGTTAGGTTATGACATTCAATGCAGGAGCGGTTACTATGGAAGCCACTACGGTTGTTTGCTGATTGGTAAACATTGTTTAGTTTTCGCAGACCTTCCGAAGAGGAATTTAGTTGAAGAGAATCTAATTTTTGTGCTTTCTTAGCTATCATTTTGTGAAATAGTCTTTGCATTGGGTTAATGTGACAATATTTCAGCAAGAATAGTTACGAAGCTGCGCTTCCGCATAACTAAATTCCTCTTCGGCTGGTCTGCGAAAACTAAACAATGTTTACATTTTTCCATTCAACCAGCAAACAACCGTAGTGGTTTCCATAGTAACCGCAGTAACCGCTGCATTGAATGTCAAAACCGAGCTGTGCCCTTCAGAAAGTTGTACCCATCAGCCACCCTCATCGCTCGTGGAAAGCTGGATAGCATAAACCGATGACATCAGATGGCTCAAGAATAAGTAGCCCAACTGTTGTATCCCTGAGTGGGCAAGGCTAAAATACTCAGCAGGTTGCTACGCCTTTCCTTGCAGTATGAAGGATTTCGACACGTCACAGCTTATCAATTTAAAATTTTTTGTAAAAATGTGAATTTTTTAGAATTTTTTCGTGTATAAAAATCTTACGTAAGAAATGATAAAACCCCCCTCCCCCCAAATAAGATTTTGTAAGATTTCGCGGAACACCCCCTCCCCCCATTATGCCTTACGTAATTAGTGCACGGCCCCAAAGAGGAAGGGCAACAATGGCAATGTTGCTGTTTCGTTCTGTTATACACATAGGCTTTAGGAAAAATAATCCATATTCAACTACCAGGCACAATAAAGACTTCAACAACTTTTTAATAACCAGTAACTGAATTATATAAATATTCATATACTGAGAAATTATAAAACAATTATTGTAGTAGAAAGGCCAGCTAACACCGCTAGGTGGATTAATTTACGTTTTACAGTAAAATCTAAAAGAAAAAAATTACGTGGCTGATCAATCGATTTTTCCTTTCACTTCTAGAAATCCGGTGCCTTCAAGCATCACTGGTTGGGCACAATCGTACCAGGTCACTGTTTGCTGGATCAGCTGGACAATCATGATAGCATGATAGGCATTCAGAACTATACCGATGCAATCGAGCTTGTCTACAGGGGCCACAGTCTATCTGTTTTTGGGATTACAGCCACTCCAATGTGGTGCAGGTGATGGTGAACAATGTTTAATACCCAGGTATCCAATAAGCATTAGTATAAGCAGTAAATCAATCGTTTATTAGCATCCCTTGCGTTTTATACTGCATGTTGCTGTTTATCAGCCTTTTGCTTGCATAATTGTTGTAAATTGGCATCCACAATTCTATTTAAATTCTTCTTGTCGGTAACTAGCTGCAAATAAGCATTGTCAGCACTATAAGAGGGCTAGCAGTAAAGTAGCCGCATATTTTACCAAAATAGCATTTAGGCCAACTTAAATGCTTATTGACTTGCATTTAATTGCATTGGAAATGCTTATTGGTTACCTGGGTAGTATCTAGGTGTTGAGATAAAATGCGCAAGTATCAAATCACCCTTTACCAATTCTAACACCAATGATTCTTCTCGTAGCAGCAGCGTTGATCAGCATCAAACTTCACTGACGAAGTTAATCATTCTAAAAATCACTCGTTACTCGTATCATTTATAAAATAAATTTACCTATCTCACGATTGTTGCTTTTCGAATGAGTCCGAACTTTTTCGTTATCTTTATCATCAGTTCTTCAACAGTCTTGGTTCATTCCATCTACTCAAATATGAGTTCTTGCGTATAAGTATAAGTAGAAATAATTTAAAATGTAAAAATAATGTAATATAAATCCGAAGTGATTCGCGATAAGGGCGCAACTAACAAAGTGTAAACAATGAGGAATATCACTGATGATTTGCCAGTACATTTTCAAGTCTTAATTTAAATAAAAGTTACAAAAATCAAGGTTAAAGACATAAATTGGTGTAGAATAAATCAATCTTATAATTTCACGACAATACTGCATAAAATTTGTGCATTCAAGCTCAAAATCTAAGTTTTATAGTTGAACCCCTTGGAATGAGCCTCAAAGCATTTTGACAATGAGATTCGCCCAGCCTTGTTTCGCCTTGTTATGATTTCTTAATTTAATTTCGCCTGTTTACAATGCGCCTGTGTTTTGAAAACAATGCAGTTTCGCTCTTTACTATCGCCTGTTTACAAAACGATATGCAAATAAACCTGTCACTTCATAACAATGCAAGGGGCTAAACTGAAAATTGTCTTTTGTTTTGATTAAACACTTCTATCGCCCATCACTAAAAACTTGTTTTAAATAATTCTAACGATTAAAACAGAAGAAAGGATTCTTGTCAAGGATATTATCAGTCTTTTCAAGGCTGATGGTGTAATAAAACGATTTGTTTACAATTTGCCAGTGGAGCCCCAATCGCGAATCACTCCGGAAATAATCGCTTATTTGACCAGATTTTATCCAATTTTATCTAAGAGAAGAACATGAACAAAAAAACGTTTAAATACAGCTTAAGGTTCAAACGCGCGTCTTTGATTTTTGGGATTTATCATTGTGTTCTGACAGACATTAAGAGCTAGAGCACAATGATACATTTTCGTGAATATATCCTTTGTTTTGAGTACCGTGGACCCCCGTTCGTTTGACCGTTTTTAATCTGAACACTTTTTAATTTGAACCCCGCTGGTTTGCACGACGTGCAAATTAAAAATGGTTCAAATGTCATTCTCAACATGACATCATTTACTTATGCAGACAATGCACATAAACACGATTTGATTGTACTTACCTTGAGTGTGTAATTTGTTTCACATTCCGTTTTCCCAACGATTATGATAGAAATCCGATCGCAGAATGAAAATTCGTTGCTAGCAACTGCAAACAAATCAAACCAACAAAACAATAATAAAGAGCAGGGCGACCAGTTCACACAAGTTTCTGCATATTTAGGGTTACCAGTTGTTCAAATTAAAAATTAACCCCGTTAGTTTGCATGAGTAATCGTTCAAACGAACGGGGGTCCACGGTATAAAAACTACTTTTAAAAACCCAATAGACCAAATCAAGATGACGTCATCTGGCAGATACTGGCGCCCTTGTTTACAAACAGACCGCAGAATCCAAAAAAGTTTCAACTGTTTAAACAGCAAGTTTGTTGTTTCAACCGAGTTTAAACAGCATTAGGACTAAATCTAAAAGCCATTATGCCTGTAAAATGTTAAAAAACACGCTACATTCGCTATAAACGGAAAGGAAAGTTTTCTAAAATGTAAACAAGGGCGCCAGTATCTGTCAATTGACGGTATGATGATTTGGTCTATAATCAATTCCGCGTGTTTGACACTTAAATAGACGAATTTGGGTTCAATTTACGTAATTTTAACTCAATATGTAGTTTCAAGCATAAACTTAATGTTGGGTAATTTTAACCGAACATTAAGTAGATTTTACTCAATAGCTTGTTAAAAAGCATTACATTATTTTGGGGAATTTTAACCGAACAGTAAGTAAATTTAACCTAATGAATGGTTTATAAGCTTCAACTCAATGGTAAGTATTTTGAACTGAACATTAAGTAAATTTTACTCAATAGACAGTTCAGATGAACAAACTCAACATTAAATAACTTTAACTCAAAATTGTATTTGAAAGCCTTTACCTAATATTAGGTATATTGAAAATACCCAAAATTGGCTTCCTGCACGCATGATACGAATTGGGTTGAAGGAACTTAATATTGGGTACTTTCAGTTTTCCGTGTAGTTTTTTCCGGTTGATAAATAGTATTTTTCCAAGTTTCGCAATGGAGATCTCTCCGTCAGAACTGGGCACAGTTTCGTCAAATGTTGACGATTCTACTCCAGATCGCGATACAGGGGCAGCAGCCGATGAGTCAGACCGGAAGGACTTGGTGGAATTTATCAACGAGCTCAGTGCAAAGTACGACCAGAAAGGAGTTTTACGGCAGCAAAATGCAGCTCCCGATCGACCACCGGAGTCGTACTTTTGCAAGTGCGATTCCAGTTTGAAAAAGAACACTGCATTTGTGAAAAAGCTAAAGCAATTTACCGCTTCTCAGTTGGAGGGGTTGCTCAAGGACATGGCCGGATTGAATTTGACGAAATACATTTCGGAAGTCAGTGCAGCGATTGTGGAGGCGAAACTAAAGATGAGTGACGTCAGTCCGGCTTTGATTCTGTGCAGTAAGCTGCATCAGACCTATTCGGATTTCAGTACGAGTTTTCACGAGAATTGGCAGAAGATTTTGCATGTTAAGGCTGGGGAAAAGATTGGAAATCCCAGCAAAATGCGAGTCGATTTGCGGTTCTATGGGGAACTGATAAGTGTGGGAATTTTTGCCAACAAGGTTGGTCTGCCGTTGTTGGGACAATGTTTGACCGCGTTGATCTCACAGGATAAGGAGGAACATAGCAATTTGTCTATTATACTGTCCTTTTGTCGTCACTGTGGGGATGAATACGCGGGATTGATTCCCAAGCGGATCCAAGAGCTGTCGAAACGGTTCGCTGTCCCCGTACCTAGCTCGAATCTTCTACCTGCGGATAAGCAGAATAATTTGAGAAATCTTCTGAAGGATTACTATCAAACGTTGTGTGATCATTTGAAAAACGAGCATAAGCAGTTGCAATATGCGGAGAAATCGCGTAGAAGAATGCTTGAATCGAAAGGGGAAGTGTCTAATGATAAAAAAGAACAGATTGAAATGCTTCAGAATAGTTACGACAAATTGCTTAGCTCCACGGAAACGATGGCAGATTTGCTGAACGAAAGTTTACCGGAATTGACGGTAGAAGTCGAACCTAGCTTGACGGAAGGAACCGTGATTGATAGTGTAGTGGATGAGCAGTTTGCTAATTTAGACCCCTGGGGAGATGAGGATACGCGTAATTTTTACGTGAATTTACCGGATCTACGGCAGTTTTTACCTAATTATTGTGGTAAAAAAGAGGAAGTGATTCCTGATGAGCCTGCCATTACGGAGGAGGTACTAGATATGGAGGTGGAAGCCGAAGCTGATGCAGATGATGGTCAAGATGGACCACCTTCTGAGCTATCGGAAGCAGCAGAAGTGGAAGAGGAACCAACAACGGCTCCCAGTACTCCGCACCACCATGCGAATCGGGAATATTTTGAAGCGTTTATGGCGAATATGCAAAACTGTGTCAACACTGAGTTGATCGATTCGGCTGCAATTGATTTTTTGCTCAATTTGAACACTAAAAACAACCGTAAACGGTTGGTGAAGGTCCTGTTTGGGGTTCAGAGAACGCGGCTAGATTTGTTGCCGATGTACGGGCGGTTTGTGGCGATTCTGAACCTAGTTTCGCCGGATGTGGCCGTTGAGCTGTGTCAGATGTTGAAGGTGGACTTTAAGTATCAGATTAAGAAGAAGGATCAGATTAACATCGAAACCAAGATCAAGGTGGTGCGGTACATCGGCGAGTTGGTAAAGTTTGGGATCTATAACAAGATCGAGGCGCTCTTCTGCTTGAAATGTTTGCTGCACAACTTCCAGCATCATCACATCGAGATGACCTGTGCGTTTCTGGAGGTTTGCGGGGTATATTTGTACAATAGCAAGTGAGTAATTGAGTGTAGCTTCAATTGATGGGATGGTTTTTACAAATTATGGTATAATTTTCTATAGGGAAAGTCGCCTTCGCACCAATGTCTATCTGGAACAGATGATGCGTCTCAAAACGAACACAACGATGGACAGTCGTCACGCCCAGCAGGTGGACACGGCGTACTATCTGGTCAAACAACCGGAAGGCATGCGAATCCAGCGCAAGGTGCGACCGCTTATTCACACCTACATACGTCATTTGATTTTCGAAGAGCTCAACAAGTCCAACGTGGACAAAATGATCAAGCTGCTGAGACGTTTGAATTGGGAGGATCACGACACTCAAACCTACGCGGTGAAGTGTCTTTCGAAGGCATACTGCATCCGGTACCATTTGATTCGCAGCTTGGCCGATCTAGTGTCCGGGCTAAGCTCGTACCAGGAAAAAGTCGTTGTCAAAGTGATTGACGCTGTGTTTGAGGATATTCGAGCCGGTCTGGAAATCCACGATACAAAGCTGGCCCAGCGACGAATAGCGATGGCAAAATACCTGGGCGAACTGTACAACTATCGGCTGGTTGAGTCGGGAAACGTTCTAAACACCCTTTATTCTATTATCTCCTTGGGAGTGAGTTTTAACCACGAAGTTCCGTCGGATGTGGATCCTCCTGGAAGCTTGTTTCGTTTAAAATTGGTGTGCGTTTTGCTGGACACCTGTGGACAGTACTTCACCAGTGCGTCCAGCCGAAAGCGGATGGATTATTTCCTGATATTTTTTCAGCA
Source organism: Sabethes cyaneus (assembly GCF_943734655.1). Taxonomy (NCBI): domain Eukaryota; kingdom Metazoa; phylum Arthropoda; class Insecta; order Diptera; family Culicidae; genus Sabethes; species Sabethes cyaneus. The sequence goes on from NC_071353.1 coordinate 131,468,613, forward strand.
CTATTATTGGTTCAAAAAATCCGACCCCGTATTTACAAGTGACGCTAACAAAGATCTCTTTCCCATTCTGGTTGATCACATGTATAAGGTAAGTCTTCTAGTTTTGTATTTTAAAATGGACATCATTTTTTGTGGTTTTTCATTCCATCACAGGAATGCTTCAAGAACCTTCGACCCAAACTGAAGCTATTCACCAGCTTTGAAACGGCCAAAGAAGCTGTTGAAAGTCTGCGAAAGAAACTGTACCCGAACCTGTTCAATGCAAAAGAAGACGACGATCGAGGCAGTCTCAAACCGATACAGGAAAATGAAACGGACAAAGAGGATACCGTAACGGAAGATTGCACTTCGGAAGCGTTCGGAGATTCGGAAGACGAAGATGACGAGAATCCACGCATCCAGCGGAACGAAGATGAAGAAGTATTGGAAGACGAGCTGGACGAGCTGGATGATGATGGGTTGAGTGCCGGACCGGAACAGGTGGAGAAGCCTTCGCCGCCGGAAAAGACCATCGAGGATTTAGAGTTCGAGAAAGAGTTCGAACGAATGGCAACGGAAAGTTTCCTAGAGCGACTGAAGGAACCGGTGAAGCTAAACACAAAAGATATTCCCATACCGATGACTATGAGAAGCAGCGGTGCGAAGAAAACTTACGAGCAGTTACAGGTCAGTGTAAATTGGCACAATCCAACATAAAACCAGTACCTAGAAATTTTTTCCGATCGTTTTGCAGGAAAACAAAGAGAAAGTGCAGGATACGGTTCCGTTTGTGCTGATGGTTCGCGGAAAGGGCAAACAGCAGCAGTACAAATCGTTTGAGGCACCCTCCGACAGTCAGCTGGCTATCTATCTTAAGGATCAAGAGCAAAAGATAAAGGAGGAAAACGACAGTGTCAAACGGTTGACGCTGAACATTACCGAACGGCTGGAGGAGGAAGACTACCAGGAATCGTTGCTGCAGAGCCAACGTCCGCCGGCAAGCAATAAGGTAAGAATTCAAAAGCCACCCAAATTTAAACACCCCAAGGGGGCGCCCGATGTGGACGCTATCTTCCATTAAGCGTTGTTTAGTGTGATAAATTGTGTATAACCTAACGGCAAAGTACTAGAATAAAATTCAGAATTCCGAATGTTCCCGGAGAAAACAGCTGGTTTCGAACAGCTTTCTAACTGTCCGAAAAGCCTTTGCTTCGAGGCATTATGCGCGATCTAGGTTTGATTTCGCTAATACTGGAATCGCGCCTCAAAAGCAGTATTACAGGAAGACAGTTTTCTCAATGACCCGGACCCGGTGATGCAGCTAAATGACGAGCGACGTCCTAGGGAACTATGCCATCGTGAAGAAAGCGATTTTTCTACTTTGGAAAAGGCAGAAGTGATATCTCTACGAAGCAAAACCGGTGGGATCATGACCATAAAAATTGCCAAAAAGCCATTGGTTTAGCATCACCGGCTTAAGCCGAATCACATGAAGGATTTTCCGAAAGCCCATATGGTGATAAGAAACCAGTGTCAAAAGATTAGGGATATCACAGTCACAAGAGAGGGAATTATTCGTCTGCTCCAGAACCATAATAATTAATTCACGCAAGCCTGGCGGGTGCTCCTTCGAAAAATGGACGTTTGAATTTATTTCCGCCAATGGCCTTTGCTAGAGTTTCGCCCATCTCGCACCATTTTAACAACTCTTGCTGTTTCGCCTCTGTTGCTTGGAGGATAGAGCAAAGGATCAGCAACCAAATGGACATTGGACCTTGCTTTGATGAATGAGTACAAATCATCCACCATATTTATTGCCTCTTCCAGCTTACTCTTAGCTGGCCAATAGGTTGTGGGCCGGACAAGGCCAGATTACCTTCGTTATAAAAATTCCTGTCCATATCTCCTGTGCTAGTTGCGTATGTCGTAATGTCCTGTTAGAGCTCAGGACTGTAAACCAAACAACGACATTTGTGAGAGATTCAAAGATTCAACGATGCATTCAAGCTGGAAGCCGAGCCTACTTTTCCCTCCGCAAGACGCTTCAATCAAGTTGTATACGCCACACAAAGCTGACGATGTACAAAACGCTAATCAATGGACTTTATGGACTTTGAAATACAAATACTACTTGGAGAGATGTCCATCGCACACCTGGCAAAATTTGGGTGACTGCGGTGGGTCGGCCACGTCGCTGGGATGTCGGACGACTGTGGAGTGAAATGCCATTTTCTTCAAAAACCGCATCGGCACCAGAAATAGAGCGGCCCAACGCGCTAGATGGCTCGACCAGGCTGAAGTCGACTTGCGAATTGGCAACGAGTAACCCCGGAGCGGCTGCAGTGAAGATGAATTCTTGGGGTAAGAGCCACATGGCTCTCTGCCGGTAGAATCAATAGAATCAGTCACATTTGCGATGGCCACTAGCACATTAGAATCGGTTCCAGGAAGATGCTAATTGTGGTGTACTGGAGATACGCGGTACGTATGGATAAGCCGCTATAGGGCTGACAGCTGTGTTATTCTATTACCTTAGGTAAGAATGCCTTCCGTCCCAAAATGGTGAGTAGGCTAATTGTAAAACTACCTTTCAAGCCAATAAAACCGTGGCAAATCTCTAAGTACGTTCGAACTTGTAGGCTCAAATGAAGCATTCCTTACTAGCGCCGATCTGGCTTTGCACGGCCCAAGAAGAAGACCTCTTCAAAATCTAACACTCCTATCAGATTTTAGGTGCTTGCCATATCCCCATTAAGGATAGCGACATAATCCTCGCACTCCTCGGCCTCACTGCTTGCCATAGATAACCATGTTATTATAAAGTCGAACGGAGATAGCGGGTTAGTGTTGGTACTCATAAGCATGGATAAGTTCTTCAAACTTACTTACAGAGGGCTCGTAGCGAGGGAGCGAATGTTGGTGAAGAGGACGCCTTTGTCAAAAGCAGTAAGGTTCCGCGTTCGCCGCTAGAGCCATAGACCAAAAAGGGAACACCTCTGAAATTGGGGCCGTAACGGGAGCACAGTCCAAGAAGTCGACTCCTCCAAAATCTAACACTTCTATTAGATTGCCGGTGCGTGCCGTTTGTGACTCAGCTAAAAAGGCGTGTGACAGCGGCGGTAAGGAATAATATCAATAACATTGACCGGTCCCGAGGAAGTAACCGCAATTGGGATTCCTGTCACTTCGATCAACCACGAATCTCTTTTCAATTACTACTTATGCTATGGATATCATGTCGAGGTGTTTCCAAACAGACTAAATCTACACCGACCTCTGTGCTGCTTTTGATAAATTTAATTAAGGAATTGCGATTGCCAAACTCGACAGAATGGGACTTCACTACCCGAGCTCGCCCCGAACCCGTCGGACCGGTGCGGGCTTCGGGTAAATTTACTCGCACCCAACCATCTCTATCTTCGGCGCAGATGGTGCAGAGCTTGAAATATAAGGAACTAGTAGAGAAGTCCCTGGGTGAGGCAGGCCAGATGCAGGCCCTGTCGCAGCGTACTGTCGTCGAGTGTAAAAATAGCCTCCTTAGACATTAAGCTGCGCAAGGCATGCGGTGATATACAAATTGCCACCATTAATGTGCCAAAAGCAACCGCTAGGAAAATGCTGGCGTCTGTCAAAATCAACGTTGGTCGGCCCGTGTGTGCATTCACGACCAAGCAGCTCGTGGTGCACTATTTCAAGTGCATGGGTTTTGGCCATCGGACGGGAAAGTGCAAAACCCCTGAGCTGTGTCGGCGATGTAGCGAGGAAGGCTACTTCGCGAAAGTGTGCACGAAGCCACCCAGATGCCAGAAACGGGCAACAAGCGCACAACTGGCCGACCAGAGTATCCATGCGGGATCTGAAGAAACACAGTTTCCATAGATTAACCTCCATCACTGCGACACAGCACAACAGTTGCTCTGGCAATCGGCAGCCATGTCGGAGGGCGCAATTGCCATTATCACAGACTCCTAACATGTACCTTGGGGCAACAGTAACTGGGTGACGGATAAGGGTCGGATGGCAGCGATTGCTGTCATGGGCAGATCACTGTAGTTAATTGCGTCTACATTTGCAGGTGCTACGCTCCGCCTTGGTGGATAACGGAGCAGTTTGACCGGGTGCTAGATAAGCTTTCTAACGAGCACACGGGTCCCAAGCCGGTTATCGTTGGAGGCAACTTCAATGCCTGGGCAGTCGATTGGGTATTGGTATACTATCCATATGGGGCAAAGCTCACTGGTATCAGGTATCAGTATCTTTGGCTCGAGCAGCACGTTCCTCACAATCATGTGGAAGATTTGTGCCTTGCCCACTCAGCTCACTGGAAGCTTTGTCCAAGCTGGAATTCGTTAGTGCTTTCTGCAGAGGGGTACAACAATCGACAGACTTCGCAGCCGGTTAATAGAGTACAGGATAATTACAGGCCAGTCTAACGATCCTACTAACTAATAGAACCGTCCAGCCGAGATTCAAACATACGAGGACTGGCTTGTTAGACCAGCATGGTAACTCGAAGCTAATTGGGCGGTCAAGAGTACACGGATAGCGATCATCAAGCTGTACGGTGCAAGATTGACTGACGGAAGCCAGCGTCGACGGCGGCTATGTGGACGACAACCAGGTTCCCGGTTCAAGAGGTTGTGTCAGCCGCAGACGAAGGATTTGCGGGTACCAAAGTGGCTGAAGTGTTCTACTGCAGCTGTTATACCATAAGTACCTTCACTAGGAATGGTGCGGAGTCTATCATCGATTCGTCAGTCCTGGTCTGATAGGAGACTGGAGGGTAGACAGTGGCTACACTCACAGTGGCCATCAGACGGTCCGCTATAGTGTCAGTCAGATTACAATGCGGCATGTGGCGAGTAGAGCCGACACTCCAACCACCCGTGAATGGAAGACATCGTACTTCGATCCCGAAGTGTTTGTGGAAGCGATCCGGAGAGAGTGCGGTGATCGCGGTATGCTCGACCCGAACGCTGTCGCGAGCGTGTGACGCCACCATGCCTAAGAAAGGTCGAGCTAGGTATGGGAGGTCACCGGCTTACTGGTGGACAGATGAAATTGTGGAACTTCACGGAGCGTGCCTTCGTGCGAGGAGAATTATGCAAAGCGCTCGTTCGGACGAAGGCAGGGCTGAATGTTGAGTAGCACTGGTTGCTGCACGTGCAGCGCTTAAGATTGGGATAAAAGCTAGTAAACGAGCCTGCTTTGAAAGGTTATGTGCTAGTGCCAATACGAACTCGTGGGGTGTTGCCTACAGGGTCATAATGGCAAAGACCAAGGGTGCGATGGCGCCCGCAGAGTGATCACCAGAGATGCTGGAGCGTATCATCGAAGGTCTCTTTCCGCTCCACGAGCCAAGGCCCTGGTCTCCGGTCGCTGAGTCGTCCCACGGCCGACGTTCTCGTATCTCAGACTATAGCGTAAGATGGTCGGCCTCTCAGCCGAACAACCAAAGTAACGTGGGCGACGGCGGTTTAGAGGTCGGGGAGGAAGCGGTTACGGTTACGAACGAGGAACTCTTTGAGATCGCTAAATTCCTAAAGGTGAGCAAGGCACCGGGACCAGACGAAATCCCGAATTTGGCCATTTTGACGGCTATTTTGGAGGTTCCCGAATTATTTGGGGCAGTAATGAGTAGATGCCTGTAAGACGGCCACTTCCCGGACGGATGGAAGCGACAGAACCTGGTCCTATTGCCGAAGCCGGGAAAACCACCGGGTGTTCCCTCGTCATATAGGCCGATCTGTCTGCTCGATACTGCCAGCAAGGTGCTGGAGAGGGTTATCCTTAACAGACTCGTACAGTACACTGAGGGTACAAACGGTCTGTCAAGGAACCAATTCGGCTTCCGTAAAGGCAAATCTACGGTGGATGCCATCTTGTCTGTCGCTGCAAGGAGTTCATTGCTAAAAGACTATATTATGCTACCGGTCCTGGCGAGATAGCGAACGTGGCACTGAAGGCGGCTATCTAGGCAAATGCTTATATGTCTAGAGAGACGCTTCAGAACTGTCTAGAAGCTTGCGAATTGGCAGTGCTATCAAAACCGGGAAAAGCCACCGGGAGGCCCTTAATCTTGTAGGCCTATCTGCTTGGCTTGCTCGAAACATTGCGGAAGTCATAAGAGCGAGTAATCCTAAACAGGCTGACGCCTATGGAAAGCGACACCGGACTGACAAAGACGCAGTTTGTATTTTTTGCAAAGGGAAGTCCACCGTCAATGTTATCAAGTCCGTCATAGAGGGCCGAGAAGCCAATGAGGCAAAAGAGCTGATTAATGTCAAAAAGGCCTTATACAGCGCTAGTTGGCGAGTGATCGTTTTAGCGCTGCACAAGATGAGGGTCTCGGACCATCTATGCAGATTGCTTAAAAGCTATTTCGAGAACCGGAAGCTAATGTACGAGGGACTACACGGTTGATGGTACGAAGAACCACAAAGTACCCGCGGGTGTTCCACCGGACTCGATTCTCGGTTCTGCGCTCTCGAACGCCATGTACGACGAAGTGCTGAGACTCAAGCTGTAGCCTGAATGGAGTGTGCAGTCCGAAAAGCTGTTGAACAGAAGTAGTGCGTCGTTTTATCGCTAGGCAGAAATTTTTTTCTCCTTCCTTTCATACACAGCGAAAGATATGCTTTGCAGTGATGAAACAACCACATCCCTGGCACGAACGTCATTCTCATACATTTTTCTTGAAGCCGTTTGAGCCAGGCTTGCTGGCTCGATTTTGACAGCATCTGTAAGAATTACGCAATCATAGGGTTTTATGGTTCAGAAAATATGTTGTATGCAGGATGTAGATAATGAACGATGTTCGTTTTTTTGTGCTATCGGCAACATAAGATAGGACAAATTCTGACTTTTTATAGTCTTATTTTTTACGATAAACAAAAAAAGGGAAACAACACGCTGCTTTCGTCATACTGCGCAGCATTAAATACAAACGTTGTCTCGTTTAAATTTTGTTTCAAAATTTGTTGTCTACCTCTATTACCACCACTATCGGAGGCGGCTTCAGCTGACAACTGTCGTGACAGGGATGTGGAAACAACACGAGGCCAACACTCAATAAGCTGGAATTGGAAGAAGCCCAAGGTCAACATTTATGGAGGCTGACTCGGAATAATGCCAAGGCTAACTCTGAAAAGATTGCGTTGAGATGAGCCCTACACCAACACGTGTTAGACCAATAAATAGCTGAATCGGTAGTAGACCATGTCTATTGACTGCACAATGGTTCATAACTGTACTGTACAACGTTGTTTGTTTTTTGCTGGGGGAGGATGTGCCATCCTGATGTTCATACCAAGCCAGAAACTTAGCGACGGCGAAGGCAATCAACGCTAGGCAGTGAATTCCGGAGGTCAGTGGTGATTTTGGCGAAACTGGCGACGAGCGTCCCAAGATTGAGTTGAGTGGCGATGATTGCTTGAAATAGTACGAATACTCTATTCTTAACGACAATGACAAGCTTGTTTTCTTAGATTCTCATGGTTTGAAAATAGTTTGCAGATTTGTTTCAGAATTGGCGCACCACCATTTCTTGGATGATTTCAGATAAACAATTATCTAAAACACAAGTTTCGGTAGCAAGACAATGTCAAACTTTATTGCGGCTAGTCTAATTTGCGTAACAATCTGGATTCGGTGCGTACGTTCTCGTAGGGTGCATTTTTACTGTCGTTTGCGCTAGCAACAAACAATAAGCTACTAGGTAGGGTTGGCCGAAGCAGTTAATATTTGATCGTATTGTTAACCGGAAACGAGCGGCGCAGTCCCATGCACTTCTCCCGATCGATGAACAGAGCGTCCACCTTCTGCTTGAGATTGTTCTCCAGCTGGGACTTTGTTTTGAGCAGTTGCTGATGTTGCGCTTCCGCTTCCTGCAGCTTCCGATGCAGGGTGGCAACCGAGTCCTGGATGGTGCAGACTTCCTCCACCAGGCGTAGGTGGGCGTTGTCGCTGGTAAAGAGAGAGAGGAATAAGGGATAAGGTAGTACGGTGATGGTAGGAGTTGGCAGGATCGATTATGAATACTAACCGGCACATTTCGATGCCTGGACGGTGTGCACGTGCTTCCAGTCGGGTTTGGGCCACCTTCATCGGGTTGGATTTGTCATTGACTGCCTTGCGCAGCAGTTCGATGTGTTTCTCGACGTCAAAGATTTCTTGTTGGGTCTGAAGGAAATGTTCGAATTAAAACTTATTTTCATAGTTTGCTGCTTGTATGAGAAAATTAATGATTGTGATGAAAATTATTATTAAAATCATTTATTCTTTTTTCAGGATGATCAAGAATTGGATAACAAGGGGCTGCAATTTCTCCTCATAGCCGGTATGGAATTGAAATACCGATTTGTGATTCAAAATAAAAACAACCTAAGGGATGAACGATGTGTCGAGAACACACAAAGTTGTCGTAAAATTTATAGAAATGGAAAGCAGGACCAACACAAGGTGAAGCAGGAGCAACGCAAGGCAAAACAAGATGCGCGTAAGACTAAGCAAGCGAAGCTTAATGATTTATTTGAAGATTGAAACAAATCGTGTTGATTTGCATTTTAAATTTGGTCCGTTTAAATTATTGTTGAAAATTCATATTTTTTATTCTTTTAATATGTTGGTCATTTCCGTTACCATTCCGTTAAAATAAATATTTTTTATTATTTTATTATTTTGCTTGTTGAGTTCAATGGTGTTGTAAAGGGGAGTTTTCTATTTTGATATTTTTAGAAAAGCTTGTCAGGAATCGGTAAATGCAAATTTAAAACCATTTTATTTTATCACCAATTAATCAGGCTAATTATTGATTTTAGTAGACATAATTGAAACACACCATCGTGAAAAAAGCATGAAATACCACTAGGACATCTGGTGGAATGCGAAGCTAAGATTAAGAGCTCTAAAAAAACACTGCAATTGGCCTACATACCTTGTGCAGATGCAGCTGCATTTTGCTCTTCGCCTCCAGCATCTCGGACGAGCGGTTGTTGAAGGCATTGTTGGTATTGCTCCAGCAGTCCCAGACGGAGGTGGCAACCGCATTGATGAGTGATTCGGCGTCACTGCGCAGCTGGCAGGATTTGGCCCGTTCCGAGTGGGAGCTGGTGGAATTTCACGAACGCAACAACAGCAGCAGCAGCATCGGTGTATCGTTAAATACATGAGAAAGAAACAATATCGAAAATGTGTATAGGTAGTCGGTTGGTTGCAAAAAAAAATCTGTTTAAAAATGCACTCGTAAATTACCACAATTACAGCGTGTGAGATTATCTCGTGGTCAATGGCCCACGCGCCGTTTTTAATCGTGGCCGAGAGCGTCTCGTATTCTCGGGAAAAGGATTTGGTAGCGTTTAACAAATAAACACGTGTGGGTGTGTTGGGGTGTGGGTGGTGAGCGATAAGAGGGAGGGTTCGTTCATAGGGATGGTCAAAGTCTGCTCTGGTCAGTGAGTGCTGCAGTGCCCACAATAAATCAGATGAAGCTAGAGTACGGGAGAGGTAGCAAATTAATTACTTGTTAATGCGAGTGCTGCTCGAACCGGACCACGTGCCGGGCGTGCTAACAGTCGGATCATATTTTTCAATACCACCGTAGTAATTAATCCCGCGGCTGTAGTTGTTCAGCTGTGAACGAGACAAACGAGAGAGATAAATTACAGAGGATTTGATTAGTAGTGAGGTCGCACGCTGGTGCTGTTTCGTTCTGGCCATGCGAGTGATGATCATTTTATTGGTGATTTGTGGATTGTTTTATGCTCGTTAAAGCTCCAGTATTTGGTAATCCCTGATTTCACATTCACGGTACAACGCTTATCAGAGCAAGAAACTATTTGTGTGCAGTTATTTATGTGTTTTCGTACCTGATGACACAGCGAGTCGATACCCAGAGCCGACTCTTTATGGCTGATGTCGTCCTCCAGTGAGTGTTGAGCCGCTCGACAATCGGCCAATTGCTTGGTAATTCGAGTTAGCAATTGAGATAACTTTTCCTGACAGGATCGTAGATTGTCCACTTCAACCAGCAGACTTTTTTCGACATGATCGTGAACTAGTTCAATGCTCTTGCGGCCTTCGCGATGGTACAGACATTCCTGGGCGATATGCAGTGGTGGCTCCAAGTCCTGCAGCGCTTTTTGAACATTTCGCTTCGTGTCCGTGAGCTGAGCTGATTCTGCTATAAGTTTTTCTAGCTCGGTCGCTAGTTCATTTCGCCAAAAGGTGATATCGGTTATTCGTTCGCCGAGTCGCCTTGCTGCATCCCGTTGACCTTGGGAGGTTTTTTCGTCCGTTTCTCGCATAAGTCGAACCGCCTCCGAGCGAACTTTTTCCGCATAGTTGCGGTTCTTGTCCGCATCGGCGTAAGTCGTAACATTCGAGGTCGTCCACTCGTTCGGTGTGTAGCGAGTGTACAGGGCAGCACGGGCGGCATGCTGCGGGTTGCGCTCAAATCCAGTGACAAGATTCGGGAAAGTGACCGGGTCCGAGCACATGGCAGACGGAGAATAGGAAGAAGCTACTAGGGCGTTTGTGACGGGTTGCTCGTGCAGGGGCGTGACCTGCACTGCTTCGTAGCCCATCGTTGGACGCCACGGATGCGAACGTGGCGTTTGATAGCAGGTTCCGGTTCGTGCGGGAGGACCGGAAATCTGCTCCATGTTGTGGGTGGCGTGAGTTGTTGAACTCCACGGCTGTAAAACAGAGCAGAATGTAGCAATTAGATATAGTTAAGAAAGTTTATTTTCAAGGGGTTTTTCAAACAAATCACATTTCATTAACCATAATAGGTGGAGTTGCTGTGTTGATCAGAGTTGTTTGTCTGAGTATGTTCTACAAAAAAAGGCTGGAAAACGGCTGAATAATACGGACCGACGATGCCTTGCGTACCTGTAGGCATAAAATAGACCCTGCAGTGGTTCACAGCCTCTTAATCAGGAACTCTTATCTCTACATCCTCGTGGTATCAGTCGAGATACGAGCAACTTTGGTGGAGATCGGGTAACCAACTCTGGTGGAAGCCAAGGTATGCTTACAGGGAAGGAGGAATCCTTCGAGCTGGTCCTCCAACTTCTAAGGCAGCATTCGAGTGCTCTCCGACGTATCGAAGAGCCGCAAGGTATGCTGGAAGAGCTCAACGGTACGTACACAGATGGACATATCATCTACCAGAGCTGCGGCAATACACACGACCTGGGTACAGGTTTCATAGTGATGGGCGAGATGCGGAAACGGGTGATTGGGTAGTAGCGATACAATCCTCGAATGTGCAAGTTGAGAATCAAGAGCCAGTTGTTCAAAAGAAGCATCATCAACGTGCACAGACGTCGCCATAGAAATACCGATGACGATAAGGAGGAATTCTACGTGCAGTTCGAGTGTGAATACGACCGCTACCCAAAACAAGATATCAAGATCGTCATTGGGGATTTCAACGCTCAGGTCGGCCAGGAGGATGAACACAAAGCAGTGATTAGAGGATTCAGCGCACACCCGCTGACCCACTGACCAACGAAATGGGCCTAAGACTTATCGACTTGGCCGCTTCCAAGAACATGGCCGTACGTAGTACCTGCTTCCACTATAGATTCCTACACAAGTCACCAAGTCAGACTGAATCACAGATCGACGGTGTTTTGATCGACGATCGGTACTTCTCAGACATCATTGCCGTAAATTCTTAACGAAGCCGTAACGTTGACTCGGACCATTACCTAGTGATGATTAAGATGCGCCCAAAACTCTCCATTGTGAACAACATTCGGTACCGACGCCAGCCTCGGTTAAATTTCGCGCGGCTGAAGCAGCCAGACGTTGCCGCAAACTACGTGCATTCACTCGAAGCTGCACTGCCGGAAGAGGACAAGCTGGACGAAGCCCCTTTCGAGGACTGTTAGAACACCATCGAAACATCCATTAGCAGTGTAGCGGAGAACAGGGATGGTTCGGTTACTTTGACTTAATTTTGATTCATTTGACTGTACCGTATCGGCCGAACCAAATTTGACAAAATTATAAATGGGTAGTTATTCGCCTCTATTCTACATACCGATTGGAGCCGGATCCGATCAGAAATTGCGCTTCGATCGGAATACAACGTATTCTATAACATACGTCGAATGGGACGTAGAATCGAGGCGATTATCTACAATTTTGCTGTATAAAGTTTTGTTGTATCTTTTCTAGTTACAGTGCTGCAAAGCTAGTAGCTCATAAGTAGCTAAGTGAACGTTCAACTTATTTTAAACGCCACTTACAAGGTACTTTCTCAGTGGTGCTAGCACAAGGTTTCGTAGTACTTTATCAGGCGGGCTTCATGGGAGCTTGTGCCACTGCTGATCAAATTTTTACCATCCAACAGATCTTGCAAAAATGTCGGGAGTACAACGTGTCCACGCATCGCATCTTTATTGACTTCAAAGCAGCATACAGTACAGTCGACCGCGACCAGCTATGACAGATAATGCGCGAACGTGGTTTCCCGGTCTCTAACTGACACGACTGATCGAGTGATGTGTTTCGAGCGCATCTCGGGGTACTCTCGAGTCCATTCGTGGCGGGGCGAGGGTTGAGACCAGTTGACGGATATACTGCATGCTGTTCAACCTCGTTGTTGAGGAGCTGGTCCGACGAGTAGGTATCGAAATGAGAATCACGATTTTTATCAGAAGTAGTCAACTCCTAGGCTTCGTAAATGATTTTGATATCATAGGCAAAAACTTTGCGACGGTGAGGTAATCTTCCCAGCAAATATTTTATTTGAAGAGCAGTTTATTGTACTATTATACAGCTAATTTGCAATAAATAAGCGCTTTATAAGCTACTATACAAACAAAATGTCTTTTGGGTACGCCAGATTGAAAGAGGATTGGGCTGAAAATAAATGCGTCAAAGACCTAATACGTGAAAGGATGAGGCTTAAAAGACACAAACGCGCACCTCCTACGGATGGTAACCGTTCACGGCAACGAACTAGAAGTGGGAGATGAAATTAAATCAAAATCAAATCAAAAATCAAAGATGAATCAAAATCCGTTCTGTGAATGAATTCTTGTATTTGGGATCGCTGGTGACCGTGGACAACTACATTAGTAAAGAAATTCAATGGCGAATTCAAACAGGAAATAGGGCCTTCCTTTCCCTTCGCAAAATGCTACAATCAAGAACCGTACGAAACTGATAATGACAAAACTCTTACCCCCTAGACCGGTAGTTCCATGTGGACTTGACGTTGTTCATGTAGGACACATACGCGCCCTTGCTGTGTTCGAATGGGAGGCACTGCGGACGATATTTGACGGAGTACAAATTGAAAGCGGAGAGTGGCGAAGGCTTATGAATCACGAGCTACAGGCTCTGCAGCTATGTTTCTTTTTTCAAACCTAATTCAAGTTTCAAACCTAATCTAAAGTCGAAATTCTATTCTAATTTCATGCCCAATTTCAACACTGAATTCAAGTCCAATTTTAAGTCTAGTTTAAAATTCAATTCCAACTACAATTTGAAGTGTAATTTGAATCTAATTTATATCCAATTTCAATTCCTACTTCAAATTGACTAGCGAGTATAATTTCAAGGCCATTAAAAAAGCAAAGCCTAGGCGCTACATTCCGTTCTCGAAACTTGACCTTCCGTTTTTATACGACAGACTACGCAGCCAGTTGTTAGAGTACAGGACAATTGCAGGGCCAGTTGCATCGATCCTATTGACTCTAAGAGCCTCTCCAAGTCGAGATTCGAACATACGACCACTGGCTTGTTACGCCAGCATCATACCTTGTGGCCAACGGGGAGGTGTAAGTGTTTCAAGGCCATTGCCAAGTCTAATTTCAACCTTTATTTTAAAACCACCATCAAGTACAATTTCAAGACCGATTTCATATCCAATTTTTGATTCTGGCAAATTTAACTTCAAGTTCGATTTCCAGTTCCAGTTCCGAATCTAGTTTCAAGTTCAATTTAAAACCATTTCATGGTCGTTTTAAATTTTAAGTCCAATTCTAAGTTAAGTGATGGTTGATGGTTTGATAATTCCCAAGAAAATTTGAAAAATTATGTTCTGTCACACGGAAATTTTTTGTAATATTTTTTTCTTATTTGTCGATTTCTAATCTTTATTTGATGAAATTTTTACGATAACATGTTTTATTGTTCCTGAGTTATGGTCGTTCTCTTGCTGCTTCTGGAGAAAAAACGGAAAAGAGCATAAGGAAAACGAGACAAGTTTTTGTTTTGGGCATACGGAACAGAAAAAGAAAAACGCGAGAGACACATAGAAGAACAACTGGCACTGAAAAAAGAAAAACAAAAGGAAAATCGTACGAGAGAAAAGTGGAAAACACGAAACCTAAAGGTATAAGAAAACGAAGCAAAACAGAGGAGATTGGACCGAAAAATAGGGAAAACAGAAGAGAATCGAAGGAAAACGAGAGAAAAGAAGAAAAAATGACAAAGAAAATGAAAACAAACTAGATAGAAAACGAGAAAAAAGCGAACAAAAAGAAAAAATGGATAGAAAAGGAGTAAAAGAAAAGGAGAATATGCGGAAGTAGGAAAATGGAGAGAGAGAAATAAAAACAGAAGACAAATTATCCCGTTTTAAAAATAAAAAGTGACAGAAAAGCAGGTCATAAGAGGAAGAACGGGACAGTCGCAAACAGAAAAAAATATGGAAAAAGAAATAACAGTACAGATCAGAACAGAAAAAACGGGCCTGAAAGTGTCAGGAAAAAGACGAAAAACGGAACAGGGAAGAGAAAAACAAAACAAAAATCAGGACTGAAAGGACGAAAAGCTGGACAGAAAAAGAAGAGAAGGAGGAAACAGCGGGTAGAAAAACAGGAAAAACGAGATAAATAAAGAGAAGACATGGACAAGAAAACACGACCAGGAAGAGAAAACGAAACAAGAGAAACTTAAAAGCAAAAAAAACAACGGAATATAAAATGAAAAGATGGGATATAATAACGAGAAATGGAAATGGAATGGGAGAAAGGGACAGAAAAAGAATATAAGAAAAACGGACTAGTAAATGGTAAAACTTGAGAGGAAAGAGGAAAGACGGAAAACGGGAAAGAAAACAGGAAGAAAACAGTACTGAAAATAAGAACGGGAAACGGAGAAAAAAACAGATCAATGAAATAGAAAACACGGGACATAAAAAACGAGGGTAAAAGAGAATAAACGGAAGAAAAAGGAAGATCCAAGTAAACGGTAAAGAAAAGAAGAAAAACGGCACTGGAAAAAGAAAGGAACAGAATCTTTTCTGTAAAACGTGTAAGATCTTCCTCTCTTATTCCTTTGCTCTTTCTCCTCCCTCGAAATATGTCAATCCTATTTTCAAGTATAACTTCGTGTCAGACTTCTTGCCTACGTACAAATTCAAGTTTAATTGAACGTCCAATGTAAAGTACAATTTCAAGTCCAATAGCATGTACGATTTTAGGTTCCATTTCAGGTCTCATTTGATTCTAATTTTAAGTCAAATTTAAACTCTGATCGACGGCAATGAACCGGAAGTGGTTGATGAGTTCGTGTATTGCGGATCTCTGCTCACCGCCGACAATAATACGAGTAAGGAAGGAGATCCAATGACGTATAAAACGCTAATCCTTTCCCTACCGGTCTGTCCTCTATGGACTTGAGACAGTAACTTTGATTACGGAAGACATCCGTGCCCTTGCCATATTTGAACAAAGGTGTTGCGGACTAATTTGGGCGGAGTACACGCGGATAGCGAAGAGTGGCGTAGGCTTACGAACCATGAGTTGCAGGCACTACTTGGAGAGATTCCCATCCTAGACCTGGCAAAAGTTGGGAGACTATAATGAGCCGGCCACGTTGCAAAGATGCCGCGCGACTGTGCAGTGAAATCCGTTATCTTCAAGAACCCCACCGGCCCCAGGAATAGAGGGGCCCAACGTGCTAGATGGCTTGACCAGGTTGAAGTCAACTTGCGTGTGTCGAGACGTACAACGAATTGACGACGAGTAGTCCAGGAGCCGGCTCTCGGCTGGTAAAAGCAAGCTAAACTCTGACTTCAAGTGCAATTTCCAATGCAATTTTAATTCTAATTGAATGCCATTTTCAAGTAAAATTGGAATTAATGCTTCAAGCTAAATTAGTCCAAATTTAAATTTAATTTAAGGCTCTATGCCAGGTCCGATTACAGGTACAATTTCAACTCTAATTTCTAGTTCAG
The DNA here is from genome assembly GCF_943734655.1 of Sabethes cyaneus. Classification (NCBI taxonomy): domain Eukaryota; kingdom Metazoa; phylum Arthropoda; class Insecta; order Diptera; family Culicidae; genus Sabethes; species Sabethes cyaneus. The sequence continues at coordinate 131,484,793 of NC_071353.1, forward strand.
TTCTAAATCTAAATCCTAGTCCAATTTCAGCTTTTACTTTAAAACCATTTCTACCTAAAAGACCAGAGTTTTTAACCTAATCGGCCGGTAGTGCAGACGGACCAATTATTCCGCCCACCCAGAGAGTGCATTTAATGATGCAGCTAATGGCAGTCCTTGTATAACCAGTGGCTGCTCATCACACCACACATCACACTTTTATTGTTGACGAATCCATCCAACTCGAAATGACTTTCGTCGCTGAACACAGTTTTTCGGTTTAAAACGCGGATCTTCTTCAAGTTTGTCTAAGGTCCACTTATCGAAAATTCGACACTGGGAAATGTCATTTGGCTTTAGCGCTCATGTGAGTTCTATTTTTTACCGTTCTAGGGCAAGGAGCAAGGTCCTTGCGTTAAATTTTCCATGTGATCGAGTAATACAATCCGAATTGTTGAAAACGGTGTAAGATTGACAATTTACGTACACAGTTATGACATTTCCTCTGAATCGGAGGCTCCGATAACAAATCTTTTTAGCTTTATGACCGACATAATGCTTCTAGATATCCATTGCCAGATCCACTTGTTTATTAGAATTTGTAGAAGCATGCATCAGAAAATAAATAAACACGTACGATAGAATCTAAATTAATCGAATTTTCCAAGCCAGTGGGTGATATCGGATTATGAATGACTAATAGTGAAACATCCGTATTCTTCGAAACTCTAAAAGCACAGTGTTTCCCCATATTGAATGCAAATTACTTTCAATGTACCAATTTGAAGTATTGTTGGTCCACTTTCATTAAGACAAACATCAAAGTTCCTAGCAGAAGGAAGGCACTGTCAAGGCTCTTGACGTCGTTTCCTTCTTTCCGGTGAAATAAACCACTTGCCATTTGCAACTTTGCATATCATTTTATAAAGATCAAGATTGTGTCTATCTTGCAGCTGCCTACTCCAAACGGCACTCCAAGTCGGAAACAAGTTTTTCCTCTTTAGCAATGGCACCTGATAAAAATCTACGATATTAAAAAAGTTTACCTCAAAACAGGTCCCCGATCGATAATTTTAAATTGCAAAACTTCGATCGCACACGTACTATTTATGAATGAACTGTCCGATTTTATTTCGCTCTGGCTTACGTGCCACCCCCGCCCTGCCCTGCCACCCACTTCGTGTGTATGTATGTCGGGCCGATGCTGTGCGCTTGCTTCGAAAGCAACCAAATTGAAAATAAAAAGTTTTTCGCTTGACTTTTCCCATTTTCGACACACAGGCACCGAAGGAAAAAATGACCCCATTTTCGATTCGTTCAGCTGGCGTGGGCTGGTATAGGACAGGAGAGAAAAAACGCTCCTCAGGGTCCTGGCGGGCGCGGTGGGCGTGCAGGAACGTGCAGGGTCACCCAGGTGATTGGCTCTATTTATTTATTTGCTCGTTAAACCGATGGAGGCGCGCGGCGCTCCTCAAGCTCCTCTGATGGAGTGGTGGATTTCATCGCAGAAAAATTCCATCGCACTCGCGTCGCGACTCTCGGTGACTTTCCAATTACTCCGAGTGAGTGGGAGCGTCACATGCAGCAGTGGTATGGGTTTTAGCGCAAAACAGGAGTGAAAGTTGAAATGGCAGTTTTTGCTGCTAAGCAAAAAAAAAAAAAAAATAGAAGAAAAAATCCACTGCGAGGGGTTTCCAGATGGAAGAAATGGCAAAACGTAAATGAAAATGAAAAACAGTTTTTTATGCAAATAGCTTTCAATCAGAGCACTTTGGAGCATTAAAGAACCCGGAAAACAAATTCCTTCGATCAGTTTCGGTGCCGGAATCCACAGCACTGGCAGGTGTGTGCAAATGATGATGAAATTCCTGATGAGTATGTGATTTGGAATTATCTAATTTTTACGGAGATGGCAAACACTTTTTCTTAATCTTTCAATAAGGGGTAGCAAGGTGTGCTTCAACCCGACTTGTTTCTGGTGGCTGTAATCCTTTGAAGACTGTGGTTTTAGTTATGCATAGCACAAACAAATTTATGAAACAATAAAATTGTTCAGATTTGAACAGTTCAATAAATAACTTCCCAAAATAAGTAACGAAGACCACGAAGTCACGACATTACCTGCCAGCGCGAAGCGTTGTTAGTCCGGTGCAAAGCCCCCCGGAACCAGCCGTCGTTTTCGGTCGCCGATGAAAACATCCGTTGCGAGAAGTTGAAAGTGAAAAATTGATAAAACAATCACGCGTCAACTAGCAGCACCTCCAATAGTGCCATGACTTTTTTGGACTTTTGCTCTACATTCCTGCACACGGCACGGCCCGACACGCCACGACACGACACCGACCCGTCAAGGTGTTGAATGCTTAAAATAGGCCTATGACCTTGGATAACTTGACACCCTGAATGCAACCTCGTTGCAAGGGAAAAAGCTCCCGATTCTTTTGCCTAGGACTAGGTATTTAAATTGCAAACTAATTACTTGCACTTCGTAAGCCATGATCCACCGGCACGCCACACGTTTGAGAGCGTTGAAGTAGAAGTTCCAAAATTTTTCACAAATACACCCCGTCTCGCGGAGAGTCCAGGCAGTAAATCCTGATCGTTACATCACTGTCGGCTGTTCACTTCACTTGCTTTTTCACATAGCACACTGAATGCACTGAAAATTGGTACCAGGTTCGGGGGAAAAAGGCTTCCTAATCCAGCAACGTTCGGGCCCGGAATGAATTTGCTAGACTTGGCCCGACTGCTGATTTCCGCAGGTTCGATTTGCTCCGGGTTAGTTTCGCTGTGTTGAATGCGGAACCAACCGAGTTATGCTGGCACTGTTTATGTGAAGTTTTATGGTTCTAGGCTTATGCTGACAACAGATACGGACGGGTTGGTTGTTCGATTACACAATGTTGCCGGCGCAGGTCGTATACGGGGGAGGGCTGAATGGAGTGGAGCGAAATAGCCTTCCGTCCTATCCGTTTCGGTGGTTTGATGGAATGTTTGCTCGATATCGAACTGTGGGATTTAGTTTCGAATGGATTAAGGTCAGTTACATTTCGGTAATATATTCATGATGGTGCTACTGCAGGTAACGTTTATTGCCGTACTCGAAGTTTTTTTTATTGAAATGTCGTCCTTGTTATGGGAACGTGATTGATACAACTTAAAATGTTGTTAGGCTTGCGGATTCTGCAGCGCACGTATCGTATCGTATCGAATGTCTCGTTCAGTAATGGACTATTTGAATGAAACTGATATCTCCAATGTAATGGGGGAGCCAATAAACATCTGACATCGTCTACTCGTTTTAGTGGCATATAAATTGTTCAAGTAGAGTTATGAACCCGAAAGTTTGTAAAACTAGTAGTAGTAGTAGTTAGTAGAAATTGATGACAATTATTTTTCTTTCCGACTTCGCAGAGTTAGATATCAATTTCAAATTAAAACATAAGTTGAGAAACTTAATGAATAATTGCGGCATGCGGGAAACTAATTTCTTATTCAATTTACTCAACTAATCTCTTTCTCAGCGATTCTCACAAAAATTTTGCTCTTGATGTTCCAATGGGCACTGGCTGCATGCTACATTCGAAGAGAAAAAAGACCTCAATCCTTGCAATCCGCCATAAGAGTGCAATAAAACTCACTTTGTTGCTTGGGCAGAGTTATCTATAATCTACTGCCATTCTCCAATCTCCTCGAGCATCAGCTAAACATACATCTCCTTCGGATACGGGATCTGCCTGGAAGTCAACGGCCTCTTCCCGACTTTCTGCTGAAAACTGTTCTGCTGCAACTTTTTCGTCGGGCATTCTGGCCACGTGCCCAGCACACCGGAGTCTGTCGTAGGCCTCTTTCACTGCTCTACGGTCGATCCCGATGATATTGAGAAGCATGTGAGATTTCGTGACGATAGTTCTATTTATTATCACGTTTACTCTTCGTATATTGCACATTCCAAGGCAATGTTGAGTAGCAGGTTACAGAACCACATTGCTTCAGTCCATTCAACGTCACGCTTAAGCGGCTGAAATTTCACCCGCTATTCCGACATATGATTTTGACCCATCCGGCGTCATACGAATCAGCGTAATTAGTTCGTCGAAAAATTATGCTCATTTCGTTTGACTGAATCCTACGCCGCCTTAAAATCCACATACAGATGATGACTCAGCAAGTTGTACTCCCGAAACTATTTTAGTAACTGATGCAGGGTTAACATCTAATCCGTCGTGGAGCACCCTATTTTTTTTAAAAATAGGGCAAATGAGGCCTTCCAATCACCATGGACAACAAACTGCCACCATCGATCAAACTGGATTAAGCACCAGCGTAGGCAGATTTTGCTGAAGTAGTATCCGTAGTTATACTATATTTGGACTTCGGCCATTCGTGATTCGGCCATTTGTGTTTCGACCATTCACAAAAACGAATCTTTTCATTGGAAATAAAAGTACTCCTGTAAATCGAGGGGACGTCCAAACGGCACCAAACTTAGGATTTTTTCTTGCTTACTTGGAACGAACAAACTGATGAAATTTGGTTCAAATCCGAGGAGGACGACTATCATGGAACTCGGACACTTGACGTGGAACGGCCCATAGTCTTTTTTGGCTTTTGGTCGTCATTTGTTATCTTTTTTGGTATCTCTCGTCGCTGTATGGCCTTCTCTTTATTGTCTTTTCATCGCCATTGCTGCAACTATTTATTATTTTCGTCGTTTGTTATTGCCATTTTTAACATTTTACAGTGATTTTTACGTCGTATATTCCTCAACCTTTAATCGATTTTTGGTGTCGTTTTACTGACTTTTTTGCTTTCTTTTCGTCACTTTTTTGTCATTTTTTCGTCATCCTAAAGCAAAGCAAAGCTTAGGTACTACATTCCGTTATCGAAACTTGACCTTTTGTTTTTATACATTGCTAAACGAGTGACCTCTAATGAAGGCCCCTCGTCGAGTTAGATTTGTCCAGCATGAAACCTGATCTCTGGGCAGGTTTTGAATTAGATCCGAAGCAGCGTAGAGCATGAGGAAGCTTTTGAAGGCCGAAAAAGGATTATTCCGTCTGACGTACGATATTATCGTTTTTTCGCCGCCTCTTCGTCGTCTTTTTATCGATTACTCATCGTTCTTTCATCGTCTTTTCATTATCTTATTGTTTTCTTTTCGATACGTTTTCGCCGCCTTTTTGTCATCTGATTGTTGTCTTCTCTTCGTATTCGTCGTTTTTTTTCACCTCTCTGCCATATTTCTATCATCTTTTCGTGGTATTTTTGCCACCAACTCAACGTGTTTTCATCGTTTTTTCGTCGTTTTTTGACGTCGTCTGCTTTTGGCATATTTTATTTTTATTTGTAGGTTTTTGCCATTTGTCTCGTTTTTTGTTTTCTTTGGCGTTTTTTGCCATGTACGTGGCTGCTTTTCCGTCATCCTATTGGTGTCATTTCAACGCCTTTTCTCCCTCTTTTTGTCATTGCTTCGTATTCGTCATCTTTTTATCATCTCTTTGTCGTATTTTTGCCATTTTCGTTGACTTTTTTGTCGTTAATTTGGCGTCTTTTCGTCATTATTTAGTCATCTTTTCTTCAATTTATTGTCATCATCATGTTTTGTTGTTTCGCCAGTTTTTTGATAACTTTTTTCTGTCATTTTTTCACTATTCCGTTTATTGTCAAGGTAACAAAAATGTTATCTTTTTACTATCTGTTCATCGTCATTTTTAGCATGTTTTGTCGCCCTTCTGACGTTTTCCAAACTTTTTTTGTCGTGTTTTTGATCACGATGATCGTGTCTTTACATCACATTTTCATGTTGGTTCCGTTGAATTTTTGTTGTCTTTTGGTTTGGTTTTTCATATTTTTTACTTCACCGTCTTATCGTTGCTTTTATCTGTATTTTAGTCATTTTTCATTGCCTTTTTGTTGTGTTTTCTGAAGGCTTAAATGTTCAGCAGAGTAAATCTAATTACTTAGGTGGCTTGCCGTCCTAGGACAAAGCCTGCTGAACAAAGTTTCTCCACGTAACTCGGTTCAAGGCTACCGCTCTCCAATTCCTTGGACACCGAGTACTCTCCGCCAGATCTCGCTCCACCTGGTCTAACCATCTTGCTCGCTGAGCTCCTGGTCGTCTTGTTCCTACCGGATTTGAGGCGAACACCATCTTTGCAGGGTAGTTGTCCGGCATTCTTGCAACACGCCCTGCCCATCGTATCCGCCCAGCTTTAGCTACCTTCTGGATACTGGGTTCGCAATACAGTTGTGCGAGTTCATGGTTCATCCTCCGTCTCCATATTCCTGTACGCCTTCTGTACGCCGCCGAAGATCGTTCTTAGCACTCGTCGTTCGAAAACTCCGAGCACTCGGAGATCCTCCTCGAGGATTGCCCATGTTCCATGCCCGTAGAGAACAACCGGTCTAATAAGCGTTTGGTACAGGGTGCACTTTGTACGGGGACTTAGTCTGCCCCGCCGTAGTTGCTTGTGAAGCCCATAGTAAGCACGACTTCCGCTGATAATACTCTAGCAGAGTAAATCTAATTAATGCAATTAGAACAAGAATACCGTATATTTCGTATATTTGGGATCTCTGGTCACTGCCAATAATAATACCGTATATACAATTATTCGTCCATAAATACCCAGATAACACAAGATCGTAATAGAAAGTTCACATTAAATCGTTTTCATGTCAATTTAATATTGGAATTGTATAATGATTACAGTATGTCAAAACAAAGTAAACAATAAGTTGTTTTGCAGTCGTGCGTGTTCTCATATACAACTCATGACCAAGGTTGCCACATGCACAGATTATTCTGGTGTTTAACAGATATTTGACAGAAACCGCCTGTACAGAATCTGTATGCATAGAATACAGATTTTCGCCAAATTACACGGATTAAACAGATTTTTGAACTTTTACATGTGAGTGAAAGAGACGGAAATATTTACCAAAATGACTCTACCTCAAGGGGTCGGCTAAAGCCTTATAAAAATAACATTTAAAGGGTTTTACACACATTCGGTTCAATTTTACATATGAAATGGGAGCACGGCCAGTTGTCAAAATCATCTCGCACGGTTGCCAGAACTATCAGATTATAACGAATTTAACAAATCTTGCAGTTCGGCACTTTCGGTACAGCATCGGCACAGTTCGGCTCGTTTCAAGTCGCCTAACATAAAAACGGCTGTGCCGAGCGACCGACCCCTTGCTCTACCTCTTTCACTCTCCTTGTTTTGCCTTGGACAGATTTTTGTACAGATATTTTTCCTCGCCGTACAGATTGTCAGATTTTTCCAATAAAAACACAGAATTATATGTGGGATCCCTGCTCATGACTGTGAATTATAAAGCAGTACAGATGATTGCAATATTAAGTTATATCTTAATCATATATTCAGGAGTATTAAGTTGCGTGTTATAAGAACCGCTATATAAAATGCAAGATAGAATTAAAAATAATCGTCAAAATTTTCGCACGTATATTGCCTTCACTTTGGTACATATATGCTCTTATCTGGCGTGAAATATAACTTTTTCGTTCAGATATGCTCGTATTTCTTCGTATGTATATGTTCGTATTTCTCAGTTGCAATCGAGATATGCGAACCAAATGGTTTACTGGGTACTCATCGGGCTGCAACTCGCACCAGTCAGCCTTGCGTTGAAGAGCAAAGAATGTATGTTAGACCAGTCAATCGGAATAAAAATCCGTCTAGGATGGACCGTTTGTGGTGGACTCATTACGCATTCCATGTTTACGATTGCAGTACCCAAGCAGACGAAAACCTGATCCAAGCAATCAAAAACTATTTGGCGTTAGACAGTCTTAAGCAGTGCTTAGAAATCTCATATTCAATTTATGCAATACGCCTGAATTGATGCAATTCTTTGCTGTTTCTAGTAGACATGAAATAAACTCAGCATTGCCAACTTGAAACCAAAGATTCGAGCTAAAGAATCTGACTAAAGAAAAGACATTGGAGCTCAGTCACTCGCGGCTTCCTGTCATCATTAAACCTGATTTGCTCAACGATGATTGTTGTGCGTGACTCTGTTCAAAGTTGCTAGGAAAAGTTCTAACAATATTTTTTCGTGTTCGACATTTAGGCGATTATATGAACTGTACGATACAAATTTGATTGCCTGGTGTTTTCGTTAGGCAGCACGGATCGATTTCGTGGTGATACAATGGTATTTGTTGCCGTTTGCTTGCAATCATTAATTTCTGCCGCGTTCATCGACTGATACTCCGCAAGTTTTCGAGCAAAAGATTCAAAAGGTTTCATCGAGATTCATGCGCACTTGGTTTCGACTAAAGAAACTCACTAAAGAACTGACATAGGAACTCATATTCCATTCGTCGAAACCAAGTGCGCATGAATCTCGATGAAACCTTCTGAATCTTTTGCTCGAAAACTTGCGGAGTCGATGAACGCGACTAAAAATAATGACTGCAAGCAAACGGCAACAAATATCATCGTATCATCACGAAATCGATCCGTGCTGCCTAACGAAAACTCCAGGCAATCAAATTTGTATCGTACAGTTCATATAATCGCCTAAATGTCGAACACGAAAAAATATTGTTCGAACTTTTCCTAGCAACTTTGAACAGAGTCACGCACAACAATCATCGTTGAGCAAATCAGGTTTAATGATGACAGGAGGCCGCGATTGACTGAGCTCCAATGTCTTTTCTTTAGTCAGATTCTTTAGACAGGTTAGTCGGATAATCATTCAGTACTGCAACTCATGAATGAATTGTTTTAGAGGGTGGAAAACCGAGAAAGACCATTATTGTCAGTAGTCATGCCCGTGGGCAGACAGATAAAATAATAATACCAGGAGTAAAACTGTATGCACTAAATGCGTTTTATATTCACCTTCATGGAGGGCTGTCAATTTTTTCGAGCACTGGTTTTGGAATTCCAGACTGGTTTTGGAAGACAGACAATACTTTACCACAGACAAACAGACGAGACACTCGCGTAAATTCCATCGTCCAGTCAAAAACAACTCATTTTTCAAAAAAGAATAGTATGCAACCAAAGTGTGTAGGACAATGGTTTTTTAAGGATTTTCTTCTATGTGTCATGTCAGTTCGTCAGTGACTTTACTTTCCACTAAAGACCAATGAGCTCTTTCGCTTTTACTATCTCGCACCACGTGTAAGAGAAGCCATTACGAAACCGTGTTGTTCTGGCGCTACGACAACATTCGTCTTCCAAGTAACAAATATATGTGTCTATGGTGGTTTCCCTGCCTCGATAAGCACATTCAAAAAGACCCTGAACTGGCCAAGACCCTGCAGGAGAGGATGTCCTGCACCTATCGAAAGGTTACGTTCGAAAATGGACGGTTGCGGAGCTGCAAACGGCTTAGTCATGCACCTGGTACCTGCCTATTTTTCCTATCATTGACATTAACAAGCCAGGAAAAGTCAGGCTAATCAACTTCGCACGCTATTCGCCATACTCCTTGAGTTCTGCGACCATCAAATTGGCCTGATTGGGAACATCAAAGTGATGTTTCAACAGATTCTAATCGACCTGCAGGACCAACGATGTCAGTCCTTTTTGTGGAGGGACGATAACGGAATAATCCAGACCTACGCAATGAATGTGATGGCGTTCGGCGCAAGTTGCTCCCCTGTTTGTGCACAGTATGTGAAGAATATTAATGCTGATCGTTTCACAGGGGTTGTCATGATTCGCTGCTGATGTCACTAATGATCGGCACTACGTTGACAACGCAGTGTTTAGTTGAAGATGGTACCGAAAATAGAGCAGGCCAGAATTCCGCGGTGGAATCACAGTTTTACTCAAGGTTTAGCAAGGTTTGAACAGTAGTCGTAGGAGCACGAGTAGCCACCCAATCCCTAACAATATCCACTCAGCGGCTCATGCCACTACGTCCCAGATTTTTACTATCCAAGAGATCTTGCAGTAATGCCGGGAGTACAACAATACCGCGCATCACATCTTTATTGACTTCGAAGCAGCGTACGCTACAGTCGATCGAGACCAATTATGGCAGATATTGCACGAACTCGGTTTCTCGGACAAACTGACGGCTACATTGGATTATTGGATTGGACCATCGGAGTGATGTGTTTCATGTGTTTCATTTTCGTGTCTCTTCGATACGCGGTGAGTGTAGATACAGGGTTGACCCGACGAGCGGGCTTCGAAACGGGGGAAACGATTGTCGCCAAAAGTGGTCAACTGCTAGGCTTCGCAGATGAGTTTGATATCATAGCCAGAAACTTTGCGACGGCGGAGCATTACACGCCTGCCTAAAAACGGAGACTAAGAGCATTGTGCTAAAAATAAAAGCGTCGAAGCAGGGTAATGGGATCAAAGGAGACAAATGAGTGCCTCCCAACGATGGAAACGTTTGACGGTGACGAACTAAAATTGGCAAATGACTTCGTGTATTTGGGATCGCTGGTGACCCCGAACAACAACAGGTGATGCAGTGGCACATTCAAACGGGTGATTGGCCCTACTTTGCCCTTTGCAAAACGCTACGATCAAGATACTTACACCGTCGAGCGAAGCTAACAATGTAAAAAATCCTTATGGACTTGAAGACTTTATATGACGCTTCTCATAGAGGTCATACGCGCCCTTTCCGTGTTCGAGCGGTATCTTCCGCTCCGGATTGATACAGTTCAAACTGAAAGCGGAGAGTGGCGGAAGCGTACCCAGCTAGCACCAGCTCGTATATCAATGTACGAACATTATCGTAAATATCTCGTAACAAATTCGAAATCGTAGCTAAAGCTGGATAAAGTGGAACCAACTTGATTTTCTATCGTATATAATGATAATAACTGACATACATACGATTTTCAGTAAAAAATCGTATAGTAGTACGCAGCGACTCGCGCTATCGTATGTAGATACTTATATAATCGTAACGCTTAAAATTATTCGTAATCACGTATATCGCCTCCAAAATAGTACGGATATGCCAAGTTTGCGCATCAAATACGATTTATTAGCATGTCTATTTGTACGAAACGCTGATTTTTATCTTTTTTTATACATATGAGAATCCTAGCTGAGTGTGAATCATGAGCTACAAATGCAGCTTGGAGAGATTTTCGTCGTACATCTGCCGAAAGTCGGTAGGCTACGGTGGCCGGAGGTGTCGGTAAGAATGCAGGACGACACTTTTGACTTCTGGAAAGCCTAAGCAATCGGTTCAAGATCGAGTTGAATGGAGACGACTGCTTGAGACAACACGAGTTACTGCGGCTCTATGCTGCTGACGACGACGACAACGAAGAAACAACAGGCAATCGATTAAAGATCTATCGACTATTATAGCAGATAATTATCGATTAATTCAGCTTACATCTTACATCACCAGTGGTATATTACTCAAGGTCTGAGGTGTTACCACAAGCCTAGTTTTCCTAGACCTGTTAGTGTTGGCATTCGGAAATTTTACAATTTTTTTTGGAAATCGAAATAAATGGAAGTAAAAAGCATAGATACTTACGTGCGATCAGTTTAAATATGAAAATAAAGAAAAAAAACTTTTCAATCAGCTTTGACTGCTTAGCAATTGCAGAATAATTTATAATAGTCACCAGTTTTTCTGTTCAACAACATATTCACAGTTAAAATCCATGTACTGGTAAATAAGTTGTTAGTGTTTTAAATCTTTCATTTCAACGTTATATTTAGTTCCGTGTTATTATTTACAAACTGCTTGCTAGTATAGTAAACCAAGACGTAGTCCCAGATTAAGAAGTGCAATTTTTATCTCGCACTAAAACTGCTGCAGAACGATATCTAAACAAATAAAATCTTTGTACAAGTTCATTATCCAAACATCTGCAAGATTCCTTCCACTTTCCAGTTCGAGTTCACCCGACTCTATTTCTGCGCAACGTTTCAATCAAAGATGATATTTTCTCGAGCAAACACACGGCGCACTAGAAGCGGGACCAATCTTACCAGCGGAACACTCGACTTCCGACTCGAGTGCATGAAGGTGTTGGCATGCAGATCCTGTGAGGATGGAAACGCATCATAATCACTGCCCCCTTCCCAGCACAGCATGTGGAACTATATCCGACTGGCACTGGCACCAGGACAGCCTGCACGTTCGTACGGTTCACTAGCTTGCGTCCCTCAGTAACCTGTACGCGACCAACTTCCGTATAGGTACGGACTGGTTTAGTTCGACTGGAGTGGACTGTTAACAACCGCCTCGGAATTGAAACTGAAAATTGGAATCGAAATCGAAAGGATGCTCCCTGGCTGGTACTGGCATCAATTGGCAACTGAACGGAACGCGGCTTATCCAACGACGGAGCTCCAGCGCCTAGAGTACCTTGGACAGCTGATAGGATGCGCCCGGTTGGTTGGTTGGCGTGTTGGTATTTGCACAGTAGCAGGCAGCCCCCACAACGAGCAAACACGGTCGGAGCGTGGGAACTTTGCTAACAATCCGAGTTGCGACGGAAAGCTTCCGTGCGGTGTCCTAGAATTACGAGCTTTGTTTGGTAGTTGAGTCGAATGCTAACAGCTACGAGAATGGGTTGGTGGATGTGTGTGTGTGTGTGCGGTGCCAGGGATAGAGAATTGTTAAAACAACGTTCGAAACATTATTGGTAAATACACTGCACGTGTTAAACGATAACGGGCCAACAACTGTGCATGTGATAAAATTCAGCAAATAATGTGACAGATGCTTTCAAAGTTTATTTAAAGCAAAACTATTTGCCCGCCACTTTGATTTACACACAGCTTTGGCAATTATTTCAACAATCGCCCTGCTAATATTTGTATTTGTAAGCTGTGACTAATTTTGGAATTAAATCGATTGCAGAAACAGCCAAATAGCAAAGTCACTTAAAAATCACTTCATTCTTGCTGCACCAATGCATATGTTGGCAGGTGGTGCTGCTTATCGGAATTAGTGGAAAATCACACAAACGAACCCCAATGCAATGCTGCTTTCATGGTCAGAATCGAATTCGATATTTGTTTAGTCTTCCCCAAAAGCCCAGCTGAAATACATTACCGTTGCGGGGTGCACAAACCATGTTAAAATCCTGCACTGAGCTGCACCAGTAACCACAGAGTAACTCAGAGTTAGCTTCCGAAGCGAGTGCGGTATTGTACAGAAAATATTTGCTATTTCGTTATGAACATCAGCCCCCCCCACCCCCGTTCTCCTCCCGAACCCTTCCAGGTCCAACCGACGGCATCCAAACCCCGTTAGACAACAATAGATTATATAGGGAAAAGCTTGTTCCATCGGAGATCATGTACCGGAAATAATAGCACTCTGCTACACCCGCTTCCAGTGCAGGATTATTCATGGTGGCGAGAGCTGTTGTGTTCGCTGAGCGCGGGTTCGATCGGAGTACCGGAAAAGCCACTCTTTTCTCACATTAACCATAAACCTATTTGTACCTACACTACGCGGCGGGGGGAGGTATGGTAAAGCTCTATCTGGCCCGAACCGTCGGTCGGTCGGTCGGTTGGTTCGTTGCCTACGGGGTAGCACTCGGGCAGGATGTCGAAGTGGGGATTGTATTCCTCTTCTACCTTGCACCGTGTCAAAGCTATCCCATTTGCCCAGTGTTATTCCATTATGTTTGTAATATTCCAAAAATATCGATAAAACAAATTGCTGCATAGCAGCAAAAAAAAGTAGTTCACCATCCGCCTCGGTGATTCCGGAGTGAACCGTGATAACTAATAGTTTAAAAACGCCGTTCAATGAAGAGTCAGCAGCAAACGCTCTACATTGCGTGAAATGAACCGCTCTGCTCGGCTCGGTCGGTCGGTCAGGGTGGTTCTAGTTTCAAACATTAGCCAGGTGTGAGCTTTTACGATTATTGTTCGATTCGGCAATGTTAAAGCTTAGTGCTATGGCTACCTTATGATTTGCAACTCGGCTTGGTTAGTCGAGTGGAAAGGGGTAGCCATCGGTGTTTGGTAGCTAAGCGGCAGCCAGCCGCAATTTCAGTAAATCTGCCAAGCGGTTACTCCGGCGCGGCGGTGGTGGGCAGTCAATACTGATTACTGCAATTTGCCACAAACTATGGTGCGTCTCCTTCGAAAACCATTCAATGTATGCACAGTGTGTATTGATGAATCGTGAAGCATCAACAGTTTGGGTGCGTGCGTGTGAATGTAAAGGTGAGCCGGATCCATCCTTACTTTTTACGAGCACTTTCGCTGGCCCGCAGAGCATAGATTGACGCGCATGGGTATCATTTTGGCGGAGGGTTTTACGATAATGCTCCTCATAACCCGCCAAATCGTTCTCATAATCATTGTAAAGCTGCTGCACAGGACGCGTTTGCGGTGGTCAAAACTCTTCAATTCGGGCGGACGATAGACATCTCCGATCGGGACGATATGATGGTCGAATTCGGTTCGGTGGAAAATTGTTGCGGTGGACCACACATTGCTTGTGTTCGGGTTACACTTGTGTGGCTGGCTAGGTGGGCACCAGATGGGCAGCTTCAACAAGCACATGAGAGCAGCAGTTTATTCGCTTAGAATATTGCTGGAACTTGAGAATTCGGGTTTTGCAACCAGCAGTTAACCACGCTTGCCATGAATTGACTGTAGAAAATGTAAAATGTGCCGTAATCTGGTGCAAGGTTGTGAAAATGCATTTCGTGGCAAATTTGAGCGTCAGGATGCACTGAAATAAACTGTTGAGCCCATGTGTAGGTAGAAGCGGAAAAAACTTATGAATGCAGTTCGAAAAACTGTTGTTGAAACGTTTTGAAAACAACAATTCTAAGCTTTTCAAAAAGAGGAACTTCGCTGCCGTTCATTTGTTTCTAGGTAGGTACGGGTCAATGTTTGTTTGAGCCTTGTGCTTGAGAGCCGTTTGGAATAAGCCTTGGCTTTCATATAGTGCCACTCTGAGTAAACCAATAAATTAAGATCAGCGCGAAAGAGATTCACGTATCTACATCACATATATAGTCAGTTTGAATTAATTAGTATTCGATAATTTCATTTTTTTCAGGTTTTGAGTTTACAAATTTTATCATCTTGATATCAGCTTATTATAGCTAACTATAACTAGCTATAGTATAGCTAGCTTATACTAGTTATTTTGTACTTTTTATGAGGGAGTAAATGTGTTCTTTCTGAAGAACGAGCGTTGAAAAAACTGGGAAACTGCAAACTGTAAAAAATAATTGACTGTCCAGGAAGGCTTACCCTAAGATCACAAATCTACGTTTGATAATAATATAGAGATTTAATAGACTAGCACTAAAACCGTCGTTTCTCGTTTCTAAATACTAATCGAATTGCAACGGCTATGTCGATATGGCGTATTTTCCGTGGCATATGCTGTTTAATACGGCGATCTTCGATACTGGAGGTTCGTAACCTTCACTTGGTGTCCTCAGTGTTATGGAACGAACTTATGCTTCCTAGCGGACCTTGATGTTGCTGACCTTTTCCTTTTGCCGTCCGCTTTTTACGGGGCGTGCTGCTATCGATAATTACGACTATTCCGCCTATGTCGACCGCCAGCTTTTTCAGAACCTGGAACCGGACGCGAGTTCACAGTGTTTTCTACTTTTACTTAGCAGGTTGTGGAGTACTTTTTTGCATGGGCTTGTCAGAGTATTTTGACGGTGGGGATGAGTCGCTCCCAGCTACCGCCAATGTACGACGATAGTTGTCGGTTGATGTTACTTGGCGGGTGGCGGGTGATTAAGATCCTCCATCGCTTTTCAATTCTCCATTCAACGACCACAACGATCAAGGCCGCTCCAATATACGTAAGCAGCTGTGAAAAAACAGCACCCGCAGGATGTTAGTCAGGTACGCTGTACAGCTGTGTTTATCGGAAAGCACGAATATGTCCAAGTCACTTTGTAGAAACATCGGCCAATGTATGCTGGATCACCGGATTTGTTGTAGAAAAATCTTCAGGATAAGCGAAAACTGGAAAATCCGGTCTAGCGGATCAAAGATCAGCAGTTCTCGCTTTGGTTGGCTTCGCCCTCCCAACAAAACCGAATCATAGCAGCTCCTAGCTATGACAACACCTTCTCTGGTGGCCAGGTCTGAAGATAGGTCTAGTCACTTTTTCTCGGTGCTGATTCTTTATAACGCTGTTTTACTTGTTGATCCAATTTCTGATTTTGAAGTCTCCCTGCTCATGAGCATAGCAAGCGTTCTTCACTAGCTTAATGGTCTGTTCTTCGGTATCTACACTGATTTACTTATCATCGACATGATGGAACCCATTGATAGCTTCGCGGGTAGCTGGATAGTTACTCTGGTGCTGGTTTCCTAGAGAGTCACTCTAGGATAGATCAAATGTTTACTTTGCGTTAGATCCTAAGCGTTTGTGGATTTCCAGACGGCGTCCGGTTCCGTCTAACGAAATCAGCTGTGTCAAATAATCTTTCAAACGAGCGCCAGGTGGTCGACAGGTGGAAGCAGTACTTCGATGAGCAGCTCAACGGCGATATAGGAGAAGGAGACGCAACGGAAGTTAACTTCGGAGTACCTACAAACAACAACTGCGCGCCGGCTCCCGATCTCAAAGAGATTTGGCGAGAAAATCGAAAACTTAAGAATAATACAGCCGCCGGAAAGGACAGACTTTCGGCAAACTCTACAAAAATAGCCCAGAACTGCTAGCAACGGCATTTCATTGGATAATTTCTAGGATTTGGGAGGAGGAGCAGCTACCGGAGGAGCGGAGCGGATGAAAGATGTATTCTATCCCATCTACAAAAAGGGCGACCGGCTAAATTGCTGTAATTACCGCGGCATCACGTTGGTCAACGCTGCCTACTTGGTGTTCTCCCAGATTTTGTTGCGTCGTCTATCCCCAATCCCACGTGCCCACGCATCATATTTTCGAGGATTTCAGAGCAGCATACGATACAGTTGGGGTCAATCCCGGCGTAGTAGTTAGCATTCACGCCTCGCACACCGAGGACCCGGGTTCAAATCCCAACCCCGCAGAAGTCACGAATGCCATAAGCTGTAAAAGGGATTATAATCTAACAAAAAAAAGCGATACAGTTGAACGCGAACAGCTATGGCAGATAATGCACGAGTACTCTGGAACGAGTGATGTGCTACGTGCGTATTTCGGAGACACTGTAGAGTCCTTTCGAATCGCGCAGGGGGTTTCGGCAAGGGGATGGACTGTACTGAATATTATTCAATATCGCTATTGAAGGTGTGATTCGGCGAGCGGGCATCGAAACGAGAGGAACGATTTTCAGCGCCGTCTTGCTCCCACGGACAGTGGCTACCCAACAAACATTTTTGTTGTACAATAGTTTATCAAGCGATTATTCCAATGTTATTAGCCGTGTAGCGGTTGAATAAACTACTATACAACAAAAATGTTTGTTGGGTATTGACGGCGACGAACTGAAAGTGGTTGATGAGTTCGTATATTTGGGATCTCTGGTCACCACCTGCAATAATACGAGTAAGGAGATCGAACGACGCATTCAAGCTAGAAATCGAGCCTTCTTTTCCCTCCGCAAGACGCTTCGATCTAGAAGCATACGCTGCCGCACAAAGCTGATGATGTACAAAACGCTAATCAGATCGGTAGTCCTCTACGGACTTGAGACAGTTATTTTGCTTACGGAAGACATACGTGCACCTGCCGTATTTCAACTAAAGGTGTTGCACTATTTCTGGCGGAGTACAAATGGAAAGTGGAGAATGGCGGAGGCGTATGAATTGCGAGCTGCAGGCACTACTTGCAGAGATTCCCATCGTTCATCTGGCGAAAGTTGGGAGACTACGATGGGCCGACCACGTCACAAGAATGCTGGACGACTGTACAGTGAAATCCGTGGCCTTCAAGAACCCCACCGGTACCAGGAATAGAGGGGCCCAACGTGCTAGATGATTCGACTAGGTTGAAGCCGACTTGCGTGTATCGAGACGCGCAACGAATTGGCTGCGAGTAGCCCAGGCCCGAGTATAATGGAGAGGAATTCTTGACACGGCAAGAGTCACCCCGGCTCTCGGCTGGTAAAGTAAGTAAGATTGGAATCTGGCTTGCTTGCTCGAGAGCTACAACGACTCGGAGTGAAGAGCACTGCTATTCAAGAAGTTCGATGCCCAAATTCCATGCGTTTAGTGAAGTCAAGAGGAAAATGACTGCCGCAATATCGGACAGGCTGAAAAGGCCTCCAAAGCCGCGTACTGATAAAAGGGAGAGGGAAACGCCTGGAGAAGAAGAAAATAAAAGAAAGGCAAAGAATGAGAAGGGAGACATTCCGGATCAGGGAGAAGGTAGCGGATGGCATATTGTTGACAACCGGAAGAACAAGAAGAAACAAAACGGAAGCAGCTAGAACGTAGAGCAGAAGAAGCCAAAACCTCGGCGGAAGAAAAGTAAAGGCGTTGTCGAACCGAACGCCAACGTTTCCTACGCAGCGATCCTTCGAAAAGTCCGAGAAGCCTCGGAGTTGAAGGAACTCGGTGAAAACAAGATGGACTCAAAAAGGAGAGTTGCTGCTTGAGCTACAAAAGGACTCGTCGGTCAAGAGCGCAGCATTTAAGGAGCTAGTTGCCAAGGCACTGGGAAACGATGCAAGCATGAAATCGCCCTCCCAAGAAATCGTGATCGAATCTCAGAGATCTGGAGGAGATCATCACAGAGAAGCGCGTTGATAGAACAATGTGAATTGAGCGACGTGCCGATGGCAATCCGGCTGAAGAAGGCTTAAGGTGGAACGCAGACGGCGGCAATTGGTATCTAAGCGTTAGCAGCGCCCAAACTACTAATAAGGGCAGTGTGTGCGCTAAAAGCCATCAATCGCGTGGCCAAGCAAATAGAGACGATTCAAATGCTGAGGCTTCACGCACCAGGCGCAAAACTGCGAAGGCCCGGATGGATCCAAATCATGCCGATAATGCGGCGAAAACGGTCACTATGCCAGCGACTGCACAAAACCACCGAGGTAATACATGCTGTGCAAAAAAGAAGATGTCCAGCATACCAATAGGCGAAGGCGGGCCAGCAGTGATGGAGGTGACCCAGATCAATCTAAATCATTGCAACATAGCACAACAACTGTTGCCGTAGTCGACTGCGGAATTGTTGTGCGTTGTTGTAATAATTGTAGAGCCGAATCGATTTCCATTTGGTAATGGTAACTGGGTAGCTGATCGAGCAGCAATGGCTGCAGCTGATTTTGCGATTGTCAACGGGATCTTCCTGTGCAGCTGTAATGCGCCCCTAAGATGGACCATGGACTAGTTCAACCTGATGCTGAAAGCGCTGACCGACAAACTCATCGGGCGAAGGCCAACCATCATTGGACGAGACTTCAACGCTTGAGTTGTGGAGTGGGACCGTAGACTAATGCGACACCCCTGGGGTGACGCGTATCGTATTGTGCTAGCTAAAGCCAAAGGACTGCAGACAACCAGGGTGATGTGCCCGGATAAGCTGAGGGCTATCGTGGAGGGACATACGAGCCTACGATGCGGCCCCCAACACCGTACAGTGTAGAAGAAAGGGACAATGCCGACGGTCTGCAAGCCTTTAACGATGAGCTAGTAGCAGTGGCTAGACAGCTAAAAGCCAAGAAGGCGCCAGGTCCGGATGGAATCCCTAACGTGACCCTGAAGGCTGCAATACAAGCATTTCCGGACATGTTCAAGACAGTGCTAGTACCGAAGCCAGGAAAACCTGCGGGGGATCCCGCGTCGTATAGGTCGATATGCCTGCTGGATACTTGCGGAAAACTCCTGGAGAGGATTATCCTAAACAGGCCGACGAAGTACACGGAAAGTGAACACGATCTGCAGGGATGGTCCGATCACCTTGCCTCTATTTTGATTCATTTGACAGTACCGTCTCAGCGGAGTAAAATTTGACAAAGTTATGTATAAAAGATTTGTAGAACTAGTTATTATCTACAATTTTGCTGAACAAAGTATTGCTACATCTTTTGTAGTTAAGGAGCTACAATGCTAGTATCTCATTATTAACTAAGTGAACGTTCATTTAGTTACATTTAGCATTGTAGCTCCGTAACTACAAAAGGTACAGCAAAACTATCTTCAGCAAAATTGTAGATAATAACTAGTTCTACAAATGTCCCATATATGACTTTGTCAAATTTTGCTCGGCTGAGGTGATACTGTCAAATGAATCAATTGAGTCAAAGTGATCGGACCATCCCTGACGGTCTGTTGTTGAACATGCGGCTCGGAGTCCGAAGAGAGAAGTCTACTGTAGATGTTATCCGAACAGTAGTCGAGTGAGCCGCGAAGTCGTCCAAACAGAAGCGAAGAGCCGATCGTTTTTGTGCCGTTGTAATGATCGACATAGAAACGCCTTCAACAGTGCTTGCTGGTTTGGGCCGGGAGGGCTTGCCATTACTGAGTCGCTGCATAGAATGTAGGTTCCGGGATATCTGGAAGAATGGATGTTAAGTGCTGCCGTGAAAGGATGGAAGTGGTGTTGGTTTGGTACACGTTTCGATAGATAACGATGAAGTACAAAGGCACATCTTCCTCCCAAAGTGCCGGTAGTCCTGGGAGAGTGGGAAATGTACAAAGAAAGTAAGGAGTTTTTTAGCATGGTTAGGCACAAAGTACAAATTGTGAATCCCACACAGCGCCAACAGACCAGCTTTTAGATGGTTTTCTTTCTCCTTACCACAAAAAACAGCCATTGCTCAAATCGTCGAACCCTCGGTTCCCGTCGGTTCTATTTCTCGTTTTTCGAACAATGTCTAAACCTTTGTAATATATAGAATACAAAGCTTACACGATTTGTCGTGCAGATTATGTGGCACCCTAGTGAACAAAAGTTGACCCAAGTTGACAAAAGAATGTTCTTTCTAAAGTTCAAATTGTTTTGTTTTTGAGAACCGCCAGCACGTTGTTGGTGGCAAAAAAATTCCGTGGTCTTTGTTCTGTAGTGGCAGGATTCCAAATCCGGTCAAAACAGCACGGAACAATCATGTTGTTTCAGGAAAGATAGCGGACAGTTTTTCAGATACTCCAGATACAGGTTAACGGTCTCGGTTGCAGTTAAAATGCCAAGCCATAGGTACCGATATTCTGTCTAACCAGATGTTTATTGGCGAACATTGATGGTTTCATACGTTTGAAAATGTCTGTCACCTTTCCCCTTTCGATTTGGCTATATAATTGCCAGCACAGAAAGCGGCTCTTAGTCTGCCTTTTAGCTTGTTTGAGTCATTCCGGACGGTGAGATTGGGGTTCCGCTTGAAAGCATTAGAAAATATTTTTGTCATCGTTTCGGTTTTCTGGCTTTCGATTTTCCTCCGAACCAGGCTGTAAGTACCAATTTTTTGTTAATTTATTTGAATTGTTTTACGTGCTGTGACCCCGTTTCGCATTCACAAAAGGTGTACCGTAATTTCTAAACGCTTGTACCGTTGAAACAAAACTGATAACTAAACTATGAAACTGGTCGCCCGCCTCCATCATCGACTCATCGTTGTCAGAAGTGGAAGAATTAGTCCTACTACTATTAGAAGCATGTGCTTTTATTTGTAATCATTGTACGCGAAACACTCACTCCTAGCAGCGGGCGCCTACATGCAAGAAAAACTTTCTGACCCATTTACAATTAATTATGATTTCAATTTGCTCGCTGTAGCAAATTGTGCCTAAAATAATTTCATGTAGTTTCACAGTCCGGGACTCGAGCGTTAATGAAAAAGAATTATTCAAATGCACTTGTCTCGTGGCGTGACTACATTGCTTTTAAAAGCTGCCAGTAGCAGCAGCGGTAGGCAGTTTAGGAAGGTGAATATTGCCCTATTTTATCACCGGGTGCGACTAAGTTTACCGCTTCGTTGTGGGAGTTTTGTAATATCAACGCATAACGCACAATCGCATGTGCCAAATACGGCCAACAATCAATTATCAATTTCACTGCCTCGAGAAAAAAATAAGCTACCGTCGTCGTCCTCTGCCAAAAGGCAGGCAGGCGTCCTTTTTATTTGTGCGAATGTGTGTTTTAGCCTTATAGACAGCCTACGAAGGTGGCAGCTTCCTTTTCTTTTTTTTATTTTGTTATATTCAATTATGGCACATCAGAGTGCATAAATTAGGTGGCATTTTTCTTTTCTTTAACTTCGCCTGAAAGCACCTGAAAACACAAGTGGTGCTCTGCTGTGTATAGTTGAAAAGCATTCCTGTTATTTAAGGTCATGCCAACCAGCGAGCCAGGCAGCCAGCGGGATGTTCATGGACGTCGGTATAGTGGAACTGACAACGGTAGGCTGACAGTAAAATAACGAAATTTATTAGTCCGAAAGCGAGCGCTATTTACCACACAGTACAAAGGACACGCCAACGCAACGCAAGGCTGGCACTGCTGCTGCCAGTCAGCCAGCCGTGGTGCCACTAAAGATGCTCGAGTTGCCGTTGAATAGGGTTCTTCAGAGTCCATGTTCAGGATCAGTTTTCAAGAATGAATTCCGACAGTGACCCTAATAAAAAAAGAACGATATGATTCAGCAGAAAAAAAGTTCGTGCAACTTTATTCACCAATAATCGAAGGTGACTACGCCAGTAGTGGAACTAAGGCTGTTTTTAATTCCACTTTCAACATAGAAACTTAATTTTTGATTGATTTTAAGAAGAACTCAATTGTAGAACAGCTTTTTTAAACGCAAATTGGAAGAGGTACTGAACGACTGGTGGTTCAACTACCATGGAATAGGTGAGAACAAATAAGCTTTTGTGGGGTTAATCTGGGATGTTGCCTTTTTATTACGCAAGTTTTTCGCAAAACCCCTTGATCCTTCAATTTGTGTTCCGTCCAATATTATAATTCACTATCGTAGATGATTTTATGACAACTGACCTACATCTGCTGTTCCATATTGGCAGTTTGTAATAGAACCAACACGCTTGGTCATGATTTAGGAACTCTAATCTCTCAGAATTTAGTTCAATGGCAAAACAAAAGCGAGCATTTTGTCGACTAGTGTTATTTTCACCGCAACACCGTTATGGTGCAATGTGGCATCGTTGAATTAATTTCAGTCTGCTCCAATTTCAATTCAATTTTCAGCCAACTATTGTGTCTACCGGGTAGTTTTTTTGTTGTCGATTTTACGTTTCAATTTGCGAACAAACACGCGAAAATTAATTTACGCTTCAAAGGGGGAAAATAAAACCTCGAAACTAATTGAAACGATGCCTAATTGTCAGTAGTGTACTTTTGACCAACATAATCAAGCAGCCATCCGATTGCCTCTCACCAGCAGCCGCGAATCACCAACCTGATGGTTGGGACAAACCAAATTGCACTGATCAAGAGTCGTGTTTGCGTCACAAGTGCAAAAGTGGACCATAATTCTTAGCAGCAGCTCTTAAATCACGCTATCTGCACACTAAATTAGCCCAACGACTTAAGTGTGAAAATTTACAGTCACTTAATCCGCGATGATACTGGACCAGGTAACAAACTTGCAGCTTGTGTAAACTCACTCAGAAATTACCGAATTGGCAACTATCAGTAGTAGCAGCAGCAGCGGCATAATCCCAGCCACTGGAGCGAACGAAATCCTCCACAGCAAACGAAACGTCAGCGGAAGACAAAATACTGCGGAAACCCATTCCCGGTGGGTTTCCATCACTCAAGTACTCGTGGCCCATTCAAACTAGGACTAAACGTGCCAATAAAATCCGTTACTTTTCGCTCCAATAATCTCCGGCGTTTAATTCCCCGTAATCCTTTTGCACCATATGCGTGGCTGTGCAAATCTGGCAGCAACCAACAACGACACGACGACAGTCAGTACCAGGGCAGTACCCCGCTAGTGGCAGCTTCCCGAAGTGCTTGGCGGAAATAGTAACAGTAGCACATTCCATCGCTCTTAGCCGACGCTCCAGCAGCCAGCACCAGCTAGCCAGTCAGCTTTGCTCTCGGAAGGAAGGAAACCGTTAGAGCGAAGAAAAAAAGCTTTGCACAACAAAAGAGCATCAGCAGGGATAAGCCAACAGCAGCAGCAGCGTCGACGGATGTGCTTTTCGGTGTAAATGCTGCAACACATCGAACCATGCCACAACAGGACCGCCGCCGTCATCCGGTGCATCCGCAAGACGGGACCATTTTGCCATGCTTCCACCCTCACTATATTTCCGGAATGTGCCAATGTTGTTTATAGAGTTTTCTCTCTCTGTTGGAGTTTCTGTGTTTTTTTCCGCTTCGCTAGGATATTACTGTTTAGTTGTCTACCTACTGCCAGCTGCTTTATGGTTCATGAAATAAACTAGTGTCAATGCTGTATGACATCCCGCCCGGTTCCTTAATCGCTGTGAATACCAGAGCTTATGGCAGAGTAGTAAAGGAATTAAAAGAAATCCACACAATCTCGGAATTGAATCAGTCACCAGAGCGAAATGAGAAATGGGACGTTGCGGGCTGAACAGCGCAGCGCAGCACGGCGCTTGGGTCGATAGGGAAATGGAAAAGATTAATGTGTGCTATTGACTTGCTGATACGATTATGGTATCATGCTTGTGCAGCTTATCACACCTACACATTGAGCTTTACGGGTGCGACTTCCACAAGCGATACTGGATGTTTCTTATTTCGCTTGAATTTTTAAACAGATTTTTGGGAATTTTTTTAATAACATCTATAATCTATAATATATACCTACTACTAAACAAACGCATCGTTTTCTATTTTGTTTTGACGTTTCGACTTGCAGAGTGATATATTTATTGCTTGCAACGGCATAAACAATTAATACAATCAAACTAATACCATGTGTGTGTGTCATCATGACTTAAGTCTTACTTGACGTACTTTCATTTTCGTATTGTGTCTTGTTCGGTGTACACGTTCCAATGTTCGAGTTGCGGTCGTTGATAATAAATTAATTTCGAAATGTTGCACTATTTTTCGTGACCTCAAACATCTCGGCAAAAAAGAGGAATTGCAGACCATACAGTAAAAAGATTGGAGACGGGATCTGTTGAAAATCGTAAAAAAACCGAATGAAAACGTAGCGTTAGAACTGCAGAGGTCAGAAAGGTTATTCGAGAGCGAATTCGTCGCAGTTACGACCGGTCCGCACGGAAAATGGTAGTTGAGCTGAATATCAACAGGGAATCTCTTCGTTGAATTTTCAAAATGGATCTGGATGTGTAAGCATTCAAAAAACGCAAAATTCATGGATTAACGGAAGCAACAAAACAAAAACGGCAGGAAAGGTGCAAACTGCTGCTCCGTCGGCACGGTGATTCCAAAGTGATCTTTTCTGATGAAAAGTTGTTTGTTTGATCAAAATGATCTCAAAATGATCGGTTGTGGTACCACGGTACCAAAATTCATTAGCGGTCATGGTATGGGGAGGCATTTCAAAGAAAGCGAAACTTCCTGTTGTATTTATTGGAAAGGGTGTGAAAGTTAATGCATAATACTATCTAGAAATGGTCTTAGAACAAAATTTGATGTCTTACGTTCGGGGAATGTATGGTGAAGAATATTACTGCTTTTAACACGATGGAGCTCTTGCCCACACTGTCAATCTTCTGCTGACGTAGTGCAAAGCCAATCTGACGGATTTCATATCGAAAAAGGATTGGCCTGCAAGTTCTCCTGATTTGAACCTCTGGATTTTTGGATATTGGGGTACATGCAGCAGAAGCTCAAGGGTTATAAATATCATAATTTGGATGAATTTAAGTTAGTTATCATCTTTTTCAAAGATTGTTTGTTGTGTTCTGAATCTATAGGTAAACAACTACTAAAACTCTAATTCGAAATAAAACCTTTATTTACATAAATATATGAGTTTGTTTTTGTTCGAATGAGTGTCCCAAATTGGACTATGTCAGAAAATCCGGGGGCTCACCCCTCAAACGATAGCTTAGGGTGTCACAACAAAGCTTTTATATGACGTCAACATTGGTTGACGCGATTTAGGGGTCGCACATTTGAGTTTTATGAAAAATGGCATTTTTCAGGAGTAAATTCAAAAAAATATTATTAGAAATGTTAAAGTAGGTGAAACAAGGTACTCAACTATTTTTTCGCAATCATTGAGATCTGATCCATTCATAAAAAAGTTATGGTGGTATGGCTGGATTTTCTATGGTGAATTGGGACCCCTCCCAACTTTAATTTTTAGTAGAAGTCCTTGATATTGAAAGGTTTTAAGTCTTGACTTTTGAAAAAAAAAATTCGAAAAAAAATTCCCGATTTTGTCAGTTTCTCCATTTCATCAGCCCAAAATCGGCTGACAAAATCGGAACATCACTGTATTTAGTCAATTTCTAACACATTTACTTTCAATTTTTGCATATCAAAAAAGGGTCAACAATAGGCAACATAGGCGACACGTGTTTATTGCCAATTTCGAAATCTCTCTTATCGGTGTCGCGATACCTACATCCCACTGATGGGTCTGTCATCTTAGGTATAATTTGTGGGATACAGCGTTACATATTCAGCCGCTCGCTCCGAGACAGACACTATTTGAGCAGGACCTGGATAACACGCGGTCAAGTTCGCAACTCCTAGCTTAGCTGTTCCAGTATGTACCACTATGTCTTTCCATTTTATAGCCAAATTATGATATTATGACAATTTTCAGACTTGATTTTTGGACTCTGCAGCCCGAAGGTAGCAGCTAAAACAATGTTTTGCTCCTATATTCGACGTTTCGGTGGTTTGATTCCACCTTTTTCAAGGAAACTAAAATTTTTATTATAGGGTAATGTTGTTATCGTCGGGTCACTGTTATAGTCGGGCCACCACGATTTTTTCAGTTTTAGTAACTTTTACATTCTTGCTGTGATACGCACACTGAGAATGATCTGCTACTCCCAAGCATCATTCTGATGGTTCTTTGTGCAATCTCAGCTGATCTAGGTCAATCGCGGGCAACTCACGGGCGGTCAAACTATGCTATGCTATGCTATGCTATGCTTTTACATTCTTGCTGTGATAGCTAACTTTTCACAATATTGTGAGTTTCAATCGTGTATTCAAAACACGCGTACTGAATTCACTGATTGAATCAAAAAAAATTCCAGGTGCAGTAAACTTTTCTTCAAGAAATGATTCATGGAATGCATTTATCGGCATAAATTTTGAAAATTTATTAAGTGTGTTGTGCTCTATACGAAGGCTATAGAATAATCCCGTCCAGTTAGGTGTTTGGGTAGGGTAAGGGGAAATGCTACAAAAGCGCTTATTGTAAAGGTCGGGCCACTTGTGTAGTCATGGTTGGGCCACCATAATTTTAAGCACAGCAGCACAATATTCGCTAGAGAACTCAGTCGCGGGAAATGTGATGAAATAAAGCAAAATTAGTACAATAAAAACCTAGATTGTTGTTGATTTTTCATTGCAGTAGTACACTTCGGAAAACGCGATTGCTGTAATATTGATTTTACAAGATCACCAAAAATTTCGCAAGGATGCTATTAAAAATAGGGTGTTTATACTTGTATGGGCCGTTGTTGACGAAATTCATTCTTTTGATGTCTCTTCATAGAATTTCAATACGTATTTCTTGAATTTAGAGCGGTGGCCCAATCTGTACAAACATGGCCCGAGTATGACAACATTTTTTGTCTTCACTTAAATGCCTATAACTTTATTGTTTTTCAAGCAATCAGTTCAAGATTTTCCAAAAATATAACTTATTCTTAGACCTTTCCAACGATGTATTTAGATTTTAGAAATTCTTTTTGAAATGGAAGTTATGGGCGAATGTCAAAAGACGACCCAACCACGACGACATTCCAATTTGTTTTTTCTGTCTTTGAAGAATGACTTGTTTTTGACTTACGGAGGTTGTATGTTTTGTTGTCTGTTCTATGCGCGTATCTATTTTTTGATCGTACATTCAATTTACAAATGGCGTCCTCAACAAAACGTACAGCCTCCGTAAGTCAAAAGCAAGTCATTCTTCTACGACGAAAAAAAAAACGAATTTATGTACAGTCACTCCAGTATTATGGGCTACCCAGTATTATGGGCCAATCTATACTTTACGTTAGTTTTATACGTAACAAATTAATATTTAACTATCGAGTATGAGCTCAATAGATAGAAGCAACATTCTGCTGCATGCTTGATAGCAATACACTTACAAGGAAACATCACTATCGGTCACAGGCTTAGAGCTTAACCATATACACCATAGTGAAGTCCTGTCGATCCAGAACTTCATTGCACTGCTTGTATAGGTGTAGCCTATGCAACTTTTTTGAGAAAACTTAACTTGAAATTTGTATGGGCATTTGACTTAATGGAGGCGCATGGCACATTGTGAATATGCTAAACGTTTAAGCAACAGATCAAAAAGAAAATGATATTGTTTGAAAAGGATAATTAGATTATGCAACACGCTTTTCTAAAATCCCTTTTCTCGTTCGCCTGAAAGTGTTATTAAACTTTTTTTCCCGAAATTTATCGAGGATTTGTCGCAAGGTGAACATTTGGTCCGTTTTGGCGCGTTCCTCTCGAATACCGCACAGGTATTCGCCAACAAAGGTTTTCTGCAACGGCATCAGTCTGTTCTGAGAAACAGGATACGGGAGAGAATTTTGTATCATAATTGAGGAAAGTGAGGCCTCGGTGATTGCTGCATTCGAGTCAAAGGCCTTTTTTGTAAATAGGGAACATGAGACCTTCTAACCAGTCCGTAGGAATTTCTTTCTCAGTCTATGCCTTTTAGTATAACCTGATGGATTGCACCCGTTCTTTCAAAAGTTCGCTCCCGGCTTTCAAAAGTTCAGCAGGGATGTCATCCTTTCCAACTGCTTTGCCAGTTTTCAACTATCTCGCTGCTTATATAACCTCGTCCAAAGTTAGTGGATCCATAGCTTGTCCATCATCTTCAGTCGTTCTCCTATTTCTGTTGAGCGCTCCATCTTGCTTATCATTCAACAATGTATCGGAATGTTGATCCCAACGCCTAGCTACCTCTTCATCCATTGCTTGGCAATTTCGCTGCCCATCAAACCAGATTTGCTGGAGTATATTTGCAAATTTCCAATTGCTGTTTTATTCAGCATGATACGTAACAAAGAAAAGGTAAAGAAAAATGCTTTTTTCGGTTATCCAGCAGCAAAACTATTGTAAACATCTCTGAACGTTTGTCTCAATTATGCCACCGTATTTAGTTAAATAGAGAAAAAATACCGTCCTGTATCGTAAACGAATAACTTGAACCGCAATTAACGTATTATCAGTATGAGAAAAGTTTAATAACACTTCCAGGTGAACAAAAAAAGGATTTTAGAAATGCTTGTTGCGTAATCCAATCATCCTTTTCCAAACCATATCATTTTCTTTTTGAACTGTTACTTAAACGTTCCTGATATTCACAATGTACCATGCGCCTGCACTAAGTCAAATGCCCATACAAATTTCAAGTTAAGTTTTCTCAAAAAAGGTCCATAGGCTACACCTATACGAGCAGTGCAGTGAAGTTCTGGATCGACAGGACTACACTATGGTGTATATGGTTAAGCTCTAAGCCTGTGACCGATAGTGATGTTTCCTTGTTAGTTCCAATGCATTATTTTCTTAATTTTCCGGTAGTTGTCAGTTAGCTCCAATCGACTGTCGATTTGTTGTTTTTTTTGCGGTTGTTATAAAAAGTCGGCTGTGAATTATAAGCTGAATAGTGGCGTAAATTTGTGTGTCTGAGCGCAAAATAGATGGAAATCGAGGCAATAGGTATGTATTCATTGGATTGCGGTGAAATTACCTAGAAAAAATTATTTTCCGCTTTAAGATACGAAATTAAACAATGGCCCATAATACTGGGAGTAAAATTAACCTTTCCCTGTATTATGGGTCAAGCATATAGATTAACAGTATTCACTGTTTTTGGCTAAAATTGTAATTTGTTTTCAGTAAAACGAAAAAATGTGCAAAGAAAATCAATATACAGAAATCGAAGCTCTATGATCCTGATGCATTGCATCACGCTCTTGATCTAGGAAGGCAAACCGAAAAAGTTTGGGAAGTTGCAAGAAATCACAATCTACCGTACAGTACAGTTCCGCGTTATTTTTGAAAACCACCCAAAACTAATAAGTCAGGACCAAATACTGGTCGTCTTATTCCAACCATTTTTACACGGTAGTCGTCCTGCATTCTTGCTACTTGCCTTGCCTATCGTATCCGTTTAGCTTTAGCCGCCTTTTGTATACTTGGTTTGCCATAGAGACCGTCACTTTGGTGAAGCCCTCTGTGTGATTCGAATGAACTTGACAATCCTTTCGAAATCCGAACACAGCACTAAGTACCATCCATCATATCCCATCTTTGTTTTTAAACCTTTGTTTTTAACTTGACCACTGAATGAACAAACATTTTCGGGAAAATAAACAAACATACTCGGGTTGTCCGTGTATTGCTTACAGCAGGGTTGAAACTGTGAAAAACCCCAGAGCGAACCCGACGTCTAAAAAGCGAAAAACCCCAGAGCGAAACTAAGTTCAACCTGAGTAAAAAAAACAAACGTTTCGACAACCGTTCGATTGGAACTAGGGCGAAACTAGGTTGGATCTAAGCAAAACAAAAACGCTAATAGATTGAATCAGTTTGATGAGCTTCTTGAAGAAGAAGCTAAAATTGAATCTAATCTCACCTCACTCAGACAGTTAGGCCATTACAAATATTTTATAAAGTTTTTGTCCTTCCACTTCGGCCACTGAAGGGGAAGGGCGAAAAGAAAACAAAGTAAATTTTTTAATCGAGCAAAAAACAAGGATTTTAAGCATTTTTATTTAAAGTTTAAACTTGAAAACCGAGTCTATTCTTGCTTATAATATATACGTTATTATTTTCTATGCAAAAATCTACGAAAAAAGACACAAACGAAGGAAAATTTTTTTGAACGATTTTCGGAAATTCCATTGTTCGAATTTCCTTTCCTGTCTCGTGCTAGAAGCGTTAACTCAACTCGTACACTCATTTTTCGAGTTTTCCAGACTGTAGAGCCCACAGAAAATTGATTTTATAAAAAAAATCGACTCATATCCTACAAATCATTTTTTCGCCCCCGATTTTTCAAATCAATTTCCAAGGGGGGGGGGAGTGATAACTTTAAAAATGATTTGCAATGGCCTTACTGAGTACAGTACAAGATACAATAAGATCTCTAAATCGCGACTACTACACACACACACGCGCGCGCGTGGTTTTCTCGCAATAAAACCAAATTTGTTTTACTGACCCATAATACTGGGAACATTGACCCATAATTCTGACCAGGTTTAAAAGTGGCCCATAATACTGGGAATAGAATATGCTTACATTTTGTTGTTCTGTAAAAAAGTGTGTGATTTTGGAACAAGATTGCCTACAGAACATCAAATTATGTTATATTTATAACCAATTAAGTTATAAATAAATTGTAAATTATTTAAATCTGTGTGTTTGCCAATAATTTTGTAGCATTATCATGCTTAAGTGACCCATAATACTGGGATGACTGTAAAATAAAATTTTTAGTTTCCTTCAAAAAGGGGGAATAAACCCACCGAAACGTCGAATATAGAAGCAAAACATCGTTTTAGCTGCTAACTGCGCACTGCACAGCCGAAAAACCAAGCCTGAAAATGCAAATATTACAGTCGAGAAGTATAAAAACTTTTAATTAAATTATGTTATAATATTGAAAATTATGATATAAGATCGAAAACCGGACAGTAGAACAGCTGAAAATTCGAAAAATGCAACAATAGAAAATAGTAAACGCACAACGTTAAAATAGCTTAAAATAGCTGTCTTGGACTGGATATCTTGTGAATTCGAAACATTTGCAAATATATTCGAAAAACCGAAAAGTGGAAAATTTCGAAGGATGATAAGTTAGAAAAATTGAGAATTACAAAAGTACAATCTTGAAAGAACCAAAGTCAAAAAGATAAAAATAAAGAAAATGAAAAATTAAAAACCTCACTCGTCGAAATGCCGATTTTACGGTATTTTATACTCGTCGAAAAGTTGAAAGCAGAGTAGAGAAGCCAGAAAAGCGTCGAAAAATTGTAAAAGGTCAAACAATCGAAAAGTCAACTAGCTGTAAAGTTCAGAACATCGTATAGATTGAATATCCGTTTAGTGAACTGGTAATGTTGATATTTCAAAAACTCAAAATCTAATAGACGAAAAATTGAAAAGTCGGAAAGCCGAAGAGTCAATAAGATATTGATTTGAAAATTTCCAAAAATCAAACAGTTAATGAATGCAAAAATTATGAGTTATAAGCTGTATGTAGAAAATCAAACGTAACGTCTCCTGTAACAATTTTTAACGGTAGAATCTCAAAGTAATTATTTTAAAACATTTCCAAACGCTTTCGCTTACCCGGTAAGTAAAGCAATCCATTGCAACATGTACAACGAAAAGCTTCGATCGGAAACAGTTACCTAGCAGGTGTGGAACCATCATTGTACAGTAAAGTTTAATTGAAACAAATCGTATTGACAGCCTGAAAATTATTGTTTTCCGAGAGGTGTTCCGTAAAACTTGCCTTGAATTGGAGTTCTGCGAATCGTTACGAAGTTTAAAGGTAAAGTAATTTTCCCACCACCCGACCCCCCGTTTCGAGAGCGAGATTTCAATTAATTCGATTTTTCTTTCCAGGCGACCGACCGGCTGAGTGTGGAGCTCGAGCCCGCCACAGCTGTCGGCACGTTTTCCCGGTAGATAAAATATCATCAGAGCAATTGTTATTGTTGGTTACGTTACGAATTTATTTTGGTTTTGGCGAAATTGAAATCCCACCACATCTATTAAGTGTAGCGGTGAGCTGTGTGTGGTGAGGTGAGGTTACGATGTAGCGAAAACGTTCAATTAACTTCGATTATTTGGAAGTTCGATACATATTATTTGCCAATGGCAAAAAAATATTGCAAGTACGTGCCTCCGAAGCTAAGCTACTGTATTAGCAATAACTTTTTTTTTTTGTTACGAATATACCTACTCAGTAATCTGTATATTTATTTGTATATGAAAGTGCGTTATTGGACACCGCATTGTACGACTGTCGGATTTTTGTTGGTTGCTTTTGATCATCCAATCCGGCCATAAATTACGCCTTGCTCGTCGTACCAGCAGCGTACAACGGGGAAGGAAGGGAAATGAAAATAAATTTTAAACTAATAAAGTGAAATTTATTCGCCTGACATGGAAAATCAGAACGCGAAAAATCATTGCAGTGAAAAAACGAGTTTCCACACGCATCTCTACCCCCTGACAGTCAGTCGACGTGTGTGAGTGTGTGGAATGTTGTCAGTTTTCCATTGGAGCTTGAGCTTTTTTCCCGATGAACAGCACAACATATAGGCATGCCCGCGGGCAGGCAAAAATTTACCAAATGGGATCTGGAATGAAGAAAATAAAAAAAAATCTCCGCCGGATTGAATGCGACTGATGAAATTTGATTTATGACTTAATCGTGCCATCGAATCTCCAATCCACACACGGAAGCTATCAGATATCGCGACTAGTGAGCAGACATTGTCATATAGCACAGAGACGTGTAGAAAACAAACGTGTATCTATGCAACTTGTCTCAGTCTCCTTTGTTTGCGCCTGAGCAAGTGTATATTGAGAGATGGTATATAAAATTGGGAGACATGCTTTTGGTTAGCTCTCGCACATAGTGAGCACTGTGTTTGGAAAGCTCCCAGCAAGCACCGTGCAATGCACTGTGCTTATTACAGCTTTTTGTTTTGCAAACTTCAACCGTTAGTATGTTTATTAGTGCATCTACTTCTAACGATATTAATATATTTTGTCAATCATAATGCAACATTTCGAGTCACTTAAAAACTTGGTCAATTAGAAACTGAATTTAAGAAACATCTTTTAAAAATGATAATTAAAATATGATAGCAATTACTGTAATTTAGTCCAATGTTTAGAGAAGTATTAAGAGTTAAGTTTTCGATTACGTTTTAAGTCGTTCGTGTCCATAATTTACACCATGCCTTTACCAAACTTAAGTACTTTCCCTAGAAAACTCTTCTAGTTTCGTCACTTGATCCCGATTTATACCGATGTTCCTTGGCGGAATGCCACCTAGGTGTATGTTGAAAAACATCACAGAACACGGATTGAAATCCATTACAAGTTTGGATCGGAAAGGAAATTAGCACATACATATAATGTGACTTATTTCAATTTTCGACACCAAAGCTCCGCAGCTTCTACAAGAGAATAATATTATATTACGATATCGTAGACAGCCCATTTAAGGTCTTTCAAAAGAGTTACTGGCGCAAAGTTACGTCTCCTGGAAATTATCGTTCCGGTTCTTGGGCAGGTATAGTCGAAACTTGATCTCAAACTATTAAACATTTAACTGATGCTGCTCAACCCGCAATCTCTGAAGCATACTATGTGGTGCCAATATTTTGTGAGAGTTTGCCCTGTTTTACCACGCAACTCCTGCTTACATTCCTGAAATATTAGAACGCCTTGCGAACAGCCAATGATGGGCATCAACAGCTTGGTTAACATATTATGGCTGGATTTGATGCACCATAAAACATGTGAGTGTCCACCAATTTTGGTACGAATCATATAATCTTCCTAAAGCCAAAATCGGACACCAACAGCTTCGCTGTTAAGAACGTGATTTCATACGGCACGCATACCTATGTGTTTATTTCGTTCCTTGTATAAGCCTACAACACGTGGTTTCCAAGGAAATGAACGTTATTTTGGTAGATCCAAGCACTGTGCTTCAAGACAGAGCTACTCAGAGACATTTCTGTGCGAGAGCATGTGCTGTATACTTGGGTGTGCCTACGTTGTTTTCAGGTATCTCTTGGCTTGAAAAGCACAGCACACAACTGTCTCTTGCTAACAGAAACAGGCGCCTACTAGACACTTTAAAATATATTGTGCAGTCTCGGCATATGTTGTGCTACACAGTAAGAGAATAGCGCTACTCCCAATGTCTGCTAGTGAGAGGGGTTGTTTTTCTTGCCCGCAGGATATTTTTGTTTGCTGCGTTTAAATAATATCCGCCGGGGCCCGCGTAGCGTCGGATCGCCCCCGGGCGATGTGATAAATTAAAGCGAGAAAAAGCTGAAATGAAATAGGCTCAATTTCGAAAAACGTTTCACGGAAGGCAGTGTTGGTTGGGTCTTCTGGGTGGTCGGAGAGTGGTTCAATTCTTTTGTTATTTTAGCAGACGCGTATTTTTGCGGGTTTAGAATTAGCCGGAGCGTTCTGTTGGTTAGTGAGCTTCATGCATATAGATAGTTTATTCAAGACTAGCGGACCTAGACAATAATGAAAGATGGGGCACCTCATTTTTCACAAGAATGTAAAATAAATAAATAAATATCTGGGTTATAATTTACCAACGATTCACATTCGTCAATTTCCTTGAAAAGCACCATTTATTGAGACAGGTTGATTCGAAATATAACTTACTTCCGAACAACAAGCTAAAATTATGGCAGTTGAAATATCTTCAATTAGTTAACATCCTCTGCACATTAATAGTTCTTTTAGAAACTCTGTTTATCAGTTATTTCACACTTGACAGTAATAACATCGCACGTATGTAAACAATTGTTTTGACAACTAATTGTAAAGCAGTAAATTAAACGCGCAAAACCTATATGTAGATCAGACAGTCGCTAATTCTTCCTGATTTTGAGAATTGCTGCATCTAGACATCAGTTTTGAACAAATAAATTCTTGCAGTATATGGGTACAATCGGGCGAAAGATAGGGTTGGTCGCTCACTTTTTTGTCAGTTCACTTACAGGACATCAAATTGAACTAGGTTTATCGCGGTCCAAAGAGATCTCGTTAGAACGAGAGGGTCTTATCAGTTTTTGTGGCGTGCTTTCCAAGCACAGATATCAAATTAGTATAAGTCTGAAAGTCGTAAAGAATCTTCGACCCATTTGGGATGAGAGGACTTTTGTCACTTTTTTTTCTAGAAATAAACTAATGGAAATCACAGTACACAGCCGGCGTCCCTGCCCTGTGAAGAAGAAAGAAAACACGAAGAAAATGTATGGGGATATTTGACCTTGAACCTTTTCATTAAGTTTCACTAATTTGTGATTGAAAAAGAATATAATAGGAATCACATAATAGCTACATCTATTATGAGTCGATCGGTATTCAAACCGTGGAAATCCGTTAATAATTGGCAGAGCTATTAACGTTCAAAATCTTTCATATTTTCGTGACGCTTGCATTTTTTGATTTTTCGGAATGACACCCTATCCCGAACCTTGCTGTAAGACGTAGCCCTACGTTAAAAAATTCATACGATAGAACATAATTTTTCGACGTTTCTTAAAAATTTTCCTCCTTCATTTAACATAAAATTGAAAATGAATATAATTGGGTTTTAAACTGATCTTGAAACCTGATTTGATATCGGACTAGAAGTTGAACTTTGAAAGTTTGGAAATTGGATTGAAATCGGACTTGAAGTTGTGATTGAAGTTGAATTTAAAATCAACGTTGAAATTAAACATGAAATTAGACTTGACATAAAACTCAAAGTAGGAACTAGAATTGGGTTTGAAATTGGATATGAATTTAATTCAACTTACTCTTGAAATTGTATTTGGAATTTTACTTGAAACTAGACATACAATTGAACGAAGAATTAGTTTTGAAATTGGGCATGAAATTAGAATTGAATTTGTGCATGAGATTGAGTTTAAATTAGGCTTGAAACTAAACTTGAAATTTAATTTATAACTAGATTTGAAACAATAGAACAGGAAATACGGGACAGCAAAAGATAAACGATAGAAAAAGGGGAAAAACGGGGAAAAGTAAGAGCAAAAACAAAAAAAAAGTATACAAAGTAAAAATACGGAACAATTTTTACGCCTAAGATTTACTTATCGCAAAAAAGCAGCAGATTAAATTACGTGCGGACTTTTGGATTATAGAAATTATTTTGTTTTTACAATAAATTTGAAAGTGAAGGTGACACACCTGAGGTGAGACCTCCAACCTGGGTACGCCAGTGTCAATATGGCAACTTGCCGATTTTACGTTCCGATTCAGCTCGTTCAAATGGTCTGTATTATAAAATTACGTCAATTTAACATTTAGACTTTTTCAGCTGAGATTGTAAACCAATTAGGCGTTCCCGCAACTGCTTCATTACCTGTGTAATATATCTTATGCCATATGATAACTGTTTCAACGAAGGCTTCAACCTCATGACAGGTGCATTGGAATAGTTTTTATTCCCACGTACGTACGTACGGTGTGGTGCACTGTTAGAAGTTACTCCGAGCCAATCTGCTCGACTGCAAGACTGCGAACAAGATTCGAAAAGTAATTGGAAACTTTATGCTCTCATCTCTTATTGTCGCTAAATGGCAATTATTCTTCAATTACCGGCTGTAATCTGCGGAACTGCCGGTAGAATGGCAACTTTTTACTTTCGAGGAGAATGGAAGTTACAACGTGCCAGCAGCATCCACAGCGTACCGGAGCAGGCGGGCCGGGGGAAATTGCAACGCAATGAAGTTTCCACGTAATGTTAACTGCACCATCTCAGCGCGAGTCGGGCCGGGCCGGGCGGGCAAGAAGTGCATCATCGGTGGTAATGGCTTCAATATAACGCTACATATTCTTAAGTTGATTACCCAGCTGCACCTTATGTTCTGCTGCTGATGTTGATGCGTTTGGCGGGTGTCATTTTCTGTGATTTATTTTCTCATTTGAAGTACTTTGCAGCGAATTAATGTTGTTATTTATAACGGGAAAAGGGAATGATTCTTTCCGATAAGCAGACGTCGTTTTGAGTTTGAACTGTCATAGGTGGAGGTGATACTGCTGTTGTTGGTTAAATAAATTAAATAAAAATAAAAGAATAATTATCAGTAAAGGAAACTGCCACAATTGCTTGATACATTCGTAACACCTAGTAAGGATGCCAGTTTCCTTATCTCATAATAATTATTTTATTCGTTGGCTATACAGCCATAATTTTCTAACATTAAAATTATTTAATAACAGCATATTTTTGTATAGGTAACTCATAATCTACCAGCTGATTTATCTGACGCAATAAAAAACTATAGGCACATCTGCAAACAGTTCAGAACTGGTAGCTCCACGTTGTGCTACTTTTTAAAGCTACTTTTAGGTCTTTAATATTCGCCTCAACATTATTGCATTTAGCGATTGGCATACAACAGGGATCTGTTGCTTTTGAGGTATACCCGGTAATAGCGTTCTCCAAGCTTACTACAAATAGGACTAAAGGATTGGTTGGTTCGAAACATCTTCACAAAGGACCAAGATTATAAAGAAACACATTACCAGCCCGTAAAAAAGGGTAAAAATTTACTTGCAGCTTTACACATCAAACTTGGGTATTTCGGAAATCTTTCTCAAAGGCACATGGCCGACAGCGACGTACATTACTTCCCCATCTGAAAACCGGTTTCCCCAAAATCACCTGACTGAAGCTATAACTGAAGGGAAGGGATACCGTTGTAGGCCCACAATTAAAAAACTTCTGAACGACCGCAGATTTGCTGAAGAATGCTTCCATGCGCATGATAGCGATTCATTCCGTTGCGACGGAGCTTATTTTTTGGGCAATGGAAAAAGTTCAAACTATGAGTGTAGTAGAGTGTAAAGTCTTCGGAAAAAGTGATCTACTCTAATAAAATCGATATTTTTCTAATCAATGGATCTATTTTACGCAATCTTTCGATCTTCCGAGATACATCAAGATTTTTTACATTAAATAGAGAAAATTAATTAATATTACAGAGAAGGTGGGATGCGGCTCCTGGCCAAGGTTCAACTTGAATTTGAGTTCAAATTTGAACTTAAAGTTTTATTTGGAACTAGCTGATCCGGATAACTTTGTACTAGACTAATCTCAAGTTTTTAGTCTTGACCTTGAAATGCGGTCATACATATATATTAATATTTTTTGAAACGATGGTTCTACAATTGATGAAGGGACGGTAGGGGAAAGAAATGATTTTTTTTTTTTGGTGAAGGAGGGGAAGAGCGGAAAGGAAGGGGGGGTATTGGTAGCTATGCTTGACAAGTAGTCATTTTGACTCCTACCTTTTGTCCAATGTTGGAAGGTGCATGAGTCGAACCAAGCTGTAATCTGAGATTATAACCGGATTCGAACCCACAACACCCGCCAGGGCATGTGGTTCGCTGGTACTTGTACCTTTGAACCATAGAGGCGCTGGACAAAAGGAGACCGCAAAATCCACTTCTCAAGAATAGCGACGCGTTTTGGTTGGGTTATCGACAGACGAACAACGTCACGTGCAGTACCTTGCAAGCAGTGTTGCCACATATTCATCTGTACTGGAAGGGGCAAAAATCTTTTTCATCTGTACTTTTTCTTTCAAAAATCTGTACCAAAATCTGCACCATTAAAAATATTTATTGCATAGAAAATTTTGGTCTGTTAGCATTAAAAAAATGCACGAGTCTCAAATCATTTATGTGTTTGATGATGTTTGCACATATCGCTGCCAAACATAGACATAAATACGTTTTGTTTTGTTTTCATTCATACTACGAATTGCTTCTCTACTGATTTCAAGAAACAGCACTGAGAAAATAGTGTGAGCTTTTGACTCTCAGAAAATTCTGTACCTATCTGTACTTTTTGGCAAAAATCTGTAATCTGTACCGTACAGAATCTGTACCATAAAATTCGAAAAAATCTGTACTTTTCCAGATAAATCTGTACATGTGGCAACACTGCTTGCAAGTCGTAAGGGCCGGCATAGTGCCGTCGTCCTGAAAGTAAAAAGTAGTTAGATTAAAAACTTCTCGCTCGGTGGTAATCTGCAATTGATGTAGGAAGCGGCACAATATGTGTCGATAACCCAACCAAAACACGTCGCTATTCTTGAGAAGTGGATTTTGCGGTCTCCTTTTGTCCAGCGCCTCTATGGTTCAAAGGTATAAGTACTAGCGAACCACATGCCCTGGCGGGTGTTGTGGGTTCGAATCCGGTTATAATCTCAGATTACAGCTTGGTTCGACTCATGCACCTTCCAGCATTGGACAAAAGGTAGGAGTCAAAATGACTACTTGTCAAGCATAGCTACCAATACCCCCCCTTCCTTTCCGCTCTTCCCCTCCTTCACCAAAAAAAACTACAAGGTATACAACCCTAAGGGTTGTACGAAAGGGTGACGTAGGATTATTTCAGATTATTAGATCAAAGACTAATGTAAACTACATTTCAGGCATATGTATGTTTATAAGAATCTGTGAGTGCCATTAAGAGAAAAAGTGAAATATTCAGATTCAATTCTTCA
The DNA here is from genome assembly GCF_943734655.1 of Sabethes cyaneus. Lineage (NCBI taxonomy): Eukaryota > Metazoa > Arthropoda > Insecta > Diptera > Culicidae > Sabethes > Sabethes cyaneus. The sequence continues at coordinate 131,525,064 of NC_071353.1, forward strand.
TTGAATGCAATGGTGGCTTTTACAATACGTGGATGGGGGTTCATAAGTACAACGCCTGCAACTATTGAGACATAGAGATTTCTTTTAAAAATCACTTGTGTGCATCATAAAGGTTGAAATAGCAATGAATGACCAGCCCCAATGTTCCAATAATCTTACTTTAACTCCCTTGTGGCCTTTAATTGTGGCCATTGGTTACAAGTAACATTAAAGCCTAAGCACGTTCATCGTAAATATGATGTGCCATTCGAATGTCCTTCTCTTTTGACATGAATGGCAACAGGCACGTAAATTTGCGGTGTCGATTCACTATCTTTTGCTTCGAGAAGGTTTAACTAGTTTACTTTCACACCTTACCGCTTGTTACATAACATAAAATATGGCACACACGCAAAATTTCTGTTTTATTTGCATGAGAGTCCTTATCCTCCTACCACAGGGGTGAGGGGTCTCAAACCATCATAAAATAAATTCATGCCTCCAAAAACCCCCACATGCCTAATTTGGTTCCATTTGCTTGATTAGTTCTCGAGTTATGAGGAAATTTGTATTTTATTTGTATGGAAGCCCCACCTCCTAAACAGGGGAGGGGTCATAATTCATACCTTCTGAAACCTCCACATGCCAAATTTGGTTCCATTTGCTTGATTAGTTCTCGAGTTTTGAGGAAATTTGTATTTCATTTGTATAAGAGCCCCCCCCCCTCTTACGCCCTCCTGAAAATTACTGTCTTACCGCCCCATAAAATTGCTGGTCATTTTATCTATCCAACGATATATAAATTGTTCAGTTTCTTACAGTAGTCCAGAAGTTATTACAATTTGAAATCTTTCATTCAAACGTTACACTTCTATTTTCGTTTTCACAAAGTGCTACCCAGTCCCAGTATAATAAACAAAGCACGTAGTCCTACGTCAAAAAAAAAAATCATTTCTTTCCCCTACCATCCCTTCATCAATTGTAGAACCATCGTTTCAAAAAATATTAACTTTGTACTGCCCCAAATGGAATAAATTGAGAAATTCGGATTGACTCAAAGTATAAGCAGGCTTCATTCTCAGTTTTTTGCTCAGTAGATGCTCAAATGACTATAGCGCTTCAACTAAACAGAATTCTAAAAAGTAGTGTAAAGGGCGATTGTAGAGCTTATTATTATCTACATTATTGTTGAAGAAAGTATGGTTTTATCTTTTGTATTTACGGCGCTATGGGGCTGCTACCCCGTTGGTAGCAAAAAGAGCGCTCATTTGGCTACCAACAGGGTAGCAGCCCCATAGCGCCGTAAATACAAAAGATAAAACCATACTTTCTTCAACAATAATGTAGATAATAATAAGCTCTACAATCGCCCTTTACACTACTTTTTAGAATTCTGTTTAGTTGAAGTGCTATAGTCATTTGAGCATCTACTGAGCAAAAAACTGAGAATGAAGCCTGCTTACGTGCAACGTTTCTATCGCAACTGACGCAGGATAAGATATAGCGAAGATCGAGTACTCAAACCTCTTCCTACTATCGCCAAGCTTAGAGCTATACTACACACCATAGTAATCGTTAGTCAGTATAATGTTCTGCTAAATTAATTTGTTTGCCTGACCCTTTGAACCCTGTTCGAAAATTGGGTCACAAGGACTATTTTTACATAATAATGCATTATTTGTCGGAGGAAGACTGCAGAAGTCACCTTTGCCGTTTTGCTCAAAGCGTCAGTGCGTAATCTCTCGTCATCCAATCACCGATCCAATTGTGCGAGCCTACCAACAAGAGAATTTGCATGTTGGTTTATCCAGTTGGTTTATTATTATGATAAACTAAACATTTTTACAAGAAAGTAAACTCTAAGGTCCACATCATTTTTAGCACCGCAAAATTCACTAAAACGGTCCTAACTTTTTTATCTTCCAATATTTTTTCACCAAATTTGGGGGATTTCCCGAAAATCTTTTCTATTTTCATAATATCTATAGATAATGGCCATATGTCTTATGGCACCGGAGTTATTCCGAAGTTTCTTGGGGGACCGCGATATGGCTTTTTTAGATAAAGTTACCAAATATTTAAAATTTGTTTGAAATCTGTTGATTTTTGTAAATATATCATCGACTGTGGACATATAAGTTACTTTGCCGCAGTTACGAGCCATGGCGCGCACGATCCGGACCCGGGGGACACTATGAATCCGGAACCGGTTCCCATAAAGGGACATTTCAGCATCAGTAAAGTATGTCGTGTCGCATATCAAAAAACATCAGCATTCGACAAAATAGCGATTGGCGATCAGCTCATGTCTTTCAGAGGCCGGGAAAGAGTGAGCCGTCTTAGACTAAGTTTTTATGGTAATGGTGAATAGTTGCTTATAGTTTTGAAGAGTTTTAGACATCGTTCTTTTATGAACGTTTGATTCCCGTGATGATTATCACTGCCATCCTTTCCGTACTTTTCCACCAGTCAACCCGTATGCGTTACGCTGAATCTCTCAGTCCAGGCCAGTCGCCAGCAAGCCAGTAAGCGGTTAGGAGGTACCGCGCATCCACCCACCTCAACAGAACCACTGAATCGTACTGCACAAAAAAAGATATTTTGATAAACTGACGGAAAATAATGAACTTTAACTCATGGTCATAAGCACAAGGTGATCGAAAATTGGAAAATACTCATTTTTTATGTTTTTATGAAGTAAGGCCAACACGATACTCTATTTTTATATGTCTGTAACTGCAGCACCTGGTCTGGTATCGCCATAGTTCCTGTAACGCCTGAATACCTAGTAAAGAATAACGTAGTTTGCATACGGAAGGCATGAACCGATCTATACATGATTGGCATCCCAGTAAGAACCATTTGGACGAAGTCGGGCAGACGCAAGCAAAAGGTCACAAGCGTGTCGAACGACGTCTGACCGACAATTCTTACGACGACGGACGGGGATTATATGGTACGATCGTTTTACCTATTTATATCTGGACTGTGCTGATCAGAGAACTAAGGGGGGAGTATTTGAACCGCCTTAAGTTGACTAGTTATCTTATAATTCAATTATGAAAGCAAAATTGTTAGAATAGAATAATCCTGTCGATGTCTTGCAAGTGTTTTCTCTCAGTGTTTTTATCTCGCATTTTTTTAAAGCGCAGCTTTAATTTTATTTGCGTTCCTGCAAATACAGAATACCGCTTATCCCAGCATCGGCACATGTCCCACGCAATGCACCATCTCGGTGGTGTTACGTATCGGTAATCATCGGTATCGTCTCGATATCGACCGCGTTTAACTGCTGCTGATCGCAGTCAGTCGCCTGCAGCTGGTTTACAAGTAAGACTTGGACGATTCTTTAAGGCTGTAAAACAGACTTCGAACAGTTCCATTTTGTTGTTTGTTTGTTAAATTCATCACAAACGTGACGTCATGTTTTGAAGAATCTTTGGTTTTTTTTACAATTAGTTTAAACCAACAAGAAACTTCCAGTAAGTTTCTTGCACTTAGCAATGGATAAAAGTAATATGGCATCATGAAGTAAACTCTTCTTAGTTTTTAAACAAAATAGTTAATGGAAACAGATATAACAGCTTGATAGTAATCGAAATAACTATCAAGCTGATGAAATATTTAAACGTACAATGCGATGCAGGTAAGAGCCTGGTGTTTTGGTTTCTCTTAACTTTCGATAATGACTGTTTGTAAAATTGCAGATCTTAAAACTAATCTTAATCCACTAAATCCAATCAGGGCTTAAAAAGGGATCGCAAGTTGAATGTGACTGCCGTGAATGCGAACTTTCCGCATTCAAACTCCGATTTTTGAACGATCATTTGACCGTTTTTTTAATCCAGTCAATCTGCCGCTTGCACTGCTGCCGTCGTACAATTCATGCGGCATCTCAGCAAAAGCAAACAGTCGATCTCCCGTTTTGCTTTGCGCTTTGAGAATATAAACTGCAAACTGACTGGAAGCATACGGTGATGTATTTTTTCGTTTCTCTTTTTGTCTCCAAATCGGCTGCTCACAGTAAAAGTTTGTCACCCAGACGTCGGGCCGACGCAAGCAAAATATTCGTTTGTATTGGACGGAGTCCGACCGACTTCTTCCATGCACATGTAGTGGTTGTTTTTTTGTAGTATTGAATCATACGATTGTGCGGTTGCTTTTCGTAGCGTGGTGATTGCCAGTCATTTGACTGTTTTGCAGTCATTCGCTGCTCCAAACGGTAAAGGCAACTTGATCGAAACGAAAATGTCAAAAAGTTTTAGAAGCCGTTCGTTCTGCAGCGTGCAGTCGGCGTTTGACTGAGCAAAATGCCAGTTGTGTTATGCATAGCATTCGTATTCCACCTCTAAACGGACGGTGTGAACTTGAATGCGCGTTGGTGTGACTGCGGTAGAAAAAAAGGATCGGTCGAAGCCCTGAATCCAATTACAAGTTGAATTCGCTAATGCAATAGTTGTGGATGAATTGGAAACGATTTTTAAAAATGTATAAAATTCCTTGCTTCCATTCTTTCCTATCGGTTCAGCTTGTAGAGAAGGAACGACCTTCTCTAAAGTGTACGTGCTGACGACGGGAGTGCTCGAACGAATCCTTCTCCTCATAAAGTACGGTTGCAAACATTCCCGTTCCCGAGCGGGACGGAAATAAGAAATGGCCCAGATTTGTCAGTATTTCAGCCTTGTGCACGAGGACTGCTGCCAGCCAACCGGTACTATAATGTGCGTTTCATCCGTGAACCATTCATCGGCTGGCTGACTGGCCGGAGCAAGAGCAGATCGGAAATCGTTACTCAGCATATTTTAACGGAGTCGGCAAACGACGTTGCATAATGAAGTCCACGTACTTCTGCGCCAAGATAGAAGGGTCATTGCAAATGTCATGAAATGCAGAGAAGTAATACGGTTATGCGAAAAGCGATCCGTTTTCAATCAGTTTCTCCTCTGGACGGGAATTAATACCAATCACATTATTATTTTTCGCAATAAAAATGATTTGCGGTATGGTTGACTTGTCTGCCGCAGTAGAATAACTCACAATCTTATTGAAGTAAAAGAAACGGAGCCATTCACTTAATCGGCTCTGGGAGAGAATTATTACCTCCTCCCCTTCTATTGGTGCATAACAAGATTTTACAACTATTTCCACTTCAACTGAAAGTTTACTTTATCAAACTATTATGTAGAACAATTCTCAAGATCACGAAAAATGCACCCCGCGCAATAAGGCAAACTTTTCGGCATAAAGAACCCCCAAAAGATGGCGCCCGTTTGGCGCTAGCTTCGCGGTGGCATCAGCCAATAGAATGATAATAAAAGAGAAATTATGGTGACATGGTAACTTTCCAAGTCAAACTTTACACTTTAACAACTTTTGTCGGCGAAACATCTCGTTCCATCTCACTTTCGCACCCTTGCCATGCCGATGCCAGTTAGGTGTATGTCGAGTCGACCCATCTCGTCGGGCAATGGAAAAGTTTCTCGTTTTTCACACGAATCCTCCCCGAAGGAGTCCTCCTCCGGTTGCGTTGCTTGTAAAGACGTTCGACTACTATCATGTAACCTGAAATGCGACACAGTGGAAGACAAACTTGATTTCATTGTTTCCTACGTGTTCCAGCCGGGTGGGAAAGCGGTAAAGTTCCACGCTTCGATTGACTGGAATGAGCCCGAGTACGATTGTTAGTGCTGCTAATTCCGCCATTGCTTCGATTTCCATGCTTCCTGTAAGTTCCCTGCTGGTCGGTCGGTGCGGCAATGCAGGAGGTTCTGCGCTAGAGTTCGTCTCCACAGCACTATACTGCATTATAACAAAGGGAACTACCATCAAGAGGGAAAGTATAACAAGTGCAATAACAATAATGATACTGCAGCGGGATTTCCTCCGCAATGAGGAAAAGTTTGATCATGAACAAGAAATTGATTTGCTGAACAAGCTGATAGGGATGAAAGATTTCGCTAAGTTGGACTGCCCGAATGCAGTGGAAGAACAACTGCTTCGGAAACTAGATTTTATGGTTGTTGATGAAAGAGTCTTCGGTTGAGTGGAAGCATGGACCTACCCAGTCTGAGGTTTGTGTTAACGAGGGTTTTTTTGCGTGACTTTTCTTGTGATTTTAGAAATAATTACGTGTTCTGCACTGGTTTTTTGCACAATATTAAAAACAATTGATGGTAATTACAAATGTGCTGAAAATTTGATTTGGTAAAAAAATAAATTTGATATTTCGTGCTAAAAAAATAATTTATCTAAACTGTAAAAAGGCATAATCATACGATGAACTATCAAACACGTGTCTTCTACGAAAGTACCCATAATTCATACCCGCGGAAGCTAGGAAATCATCCGTTACGTTGTTGAATCGCTTGAATAGTAATAAACAACCAGCTTTATCGTCACTGAAAAAAATATATATAGTAAAAGCTGTTCGCGTACATCGATTAAATCGTTCGTCTACATTACACTCCGTTCCGCAGCCTAACGCTCGTAATGATAATGCAATAAAAATCTAAGATACTTTATTCTGTCTCGGTCTTCTTCCCGGCCTTCACGGACGGACTGTGTTCGTAGGCATCTGCACTCTCCCGGCTCTCGACGACGGACGCGATGGTACGGACGCGATGGCTTAGCAGGAAAGCTTCCGAATGCGGCGGAGGATGGGTTCCGAGAGGGATATGGCCAAGCTGGCTTTCCGTCCATCCACTGTAAACGTGCTTACAGATGCCAAACCAACATCCGTCGTTTGTTTGCTCTTTCCCCGAAAAGATGTCAATAAAATTTATTGCGTTGGTGACCATTAGGACCATGCTGCTCACTTCACTCTGCTATATGGTGTGCGGTATGGACTTCCTTTGGCTGTTTTTTTTCTCAGTCCCTTCTGGCTGCCTGTGTGATTGCTTTCTCAGTGATGTGTAGTGGAATTACTTGACAAAAGTGGTCTTCTCTCGTGTCGTCCGTCCAACGGAACTGCGGCATCGAGTGAATAATGGAGCACAAGAGCAAGGATCAATAGACGATATACCGCCTTTCAGCTTGTGGGTGAATCGTTTACCCACATACGTAAACCATTCGGGCCAATGTCACGTGAACCATTTATAATCGTGGGTGGACATTGACTGTGTAGTTTGTTGTACATTAGATTGGTTGATTCACATGTTTAATCGATCGTTTGCCGGAGAGCCCGAAAGGCTTCAGGTGAGGAGCACTTCTGAAGTGGAAAACATCATTTTTCGATGTTACGATATGTTTTAGATCGTTGTCAGACAAGTTATCTTTAAATTCATTTTGACTTATCGTTGTTTTGGACCTTCCAGTATAGTAGAATGAAGTTTTTAATGGGGCTATAATAGACATGAATTTTGTAGGAATCTGTTGGTAACCTTGACGAAGCTGGTCGGTGCTACACTTTCCATTTACCGAGATTGAGCGGATGAGCGGATTGAAGCAGGAAAGTGTTGATTGACACCGCGGAGAAATTTGAGACGTGCGATTATTTATCCGTCGATTCCCAAGGAACATGTTTGTTGCACAACAGCTTATCAAGCGCTTGTTTCTCGGGTACAAGCTATACAATAGTTTAGTAAGCTATTCTTTAACGAAAATGTTTGTTGGGTTATTTATGATCAATATTCATTCGAAAGTTTATTGCTTAGCTGTTTTGACTTGACATTGTTAAATGAAACATTGATATTGTTCTATAGTGTTGTCTTTATGTCGATTTATTATATATGCAGTTGAAATATTTTTTGCATTTTATGACTACCATTTTGGAGGCGCCGCTTACTCGGCTGTTTCGTTCAGAAATTTGAACAGTGACGTTATTTTTACGATGCTAATGAGGTGTTATTTAAATTTCTTATCTGTCGCCTCCCATAAACCGCCAAAATGTGATGCACAAGGCAGGTCGAACAGGAATTGAATTTCTCTTTGTAAACACTCATTTGTGCAATAAGTTGACGTAAACTGAGTTTGTTAGAGTTGTCCATCTGCCATAATCCAGATGCAAATTCCGAACCAGGACAGAATCGTATTAAAAATTTGAGCTTGCAGCCAATCTGTTGGCTTGAAATATCGAATCTACCACCTGATTTTCCAAACAAACGACTCAAAGCTCTAACCTTGGCATAGTTTTCTTGAAAAACGAAGGTACGTGGATTGAACGGGTAACTAAGAATGAATGATTTTATTATTCTGAAAGACAATCAACTATAATAAATATTGTCATGACCTGACATTTCCGTTACACCTTGTATACTACAACTCAACGCAAAGTCCAAGTTTACTCTGGAAGTATTCCAGTTTTACGCGTCCAAGGGATCTAAATATGACGTCAGCGTTCGTAGGAATATATTAAACTTGAAATGTTCCATTTTAGTACAGGTCCTTGATGAAGTGGTATCGGGTTTTCCCATGTTGTTGAACGGACTCTTGCTTCGGCTAAATGATATAACTTGGGTGTCTTCTCCAACTCTAACTCGGAAACTTCATTTCCTCGCCGAATGATTTCAATACACTCAAGTACCTTTTTTACATGGTTTGTTTTTTCGATTAATAAGAACGATTCACTTGTTACTCAATGCATTTGGGAACGGCTCGACATTCGTTACGCAGTTTGTAAATGCTCCCTAAGTTGACCAGTTTTTGAGTAATCGAAAAAAATAAACAGTACAAATTAGACTTGGGTGTAATCTCGATATCCAGAGTAGCTCTTCGCTACTTTCTGCCTGAGATTTTGTGCTTGAAAGCGCTTAAGAAGACAACATCCCTACTGCTCATATAACTAATGCTCCATCAAGTTGAAACAGGAAACCGGTGTTCGATTTTCTATCGCTTGAGTTTCTAGCTTGATATGCATCAGCAGAACCAGTAAGCTGATTATCTGCGTATTCTCGCTGGACACTGGGCATACTGGGACTCGTTGAAATATAGCATTCAAAGTTCTTTTTAACTGTTTATTTAACGATTGTTGTATATCACTGGCTATAATCTTCGAGTGATAAAAAAACAAAGTTCTGAAGTGCATACTTCTGGGATTCGATTGATTCCATCAGCTCCAGCATACAAAATAAACACTCGTCCGATTGACTACCGTTTTAGAGATACGCAGTCAGTTTTTATAAGCATCATCTTTCCAAAGGTAAAGTCAGTAGGGATCTTCTTCTATTTCCCAGGTCGCTGCTAGAGTAATCCAATGCACTAAGATTGCCCGAAACCAGAAGTTTGCTTTTATTGACAGTGTTTTTCACGATGCGAATAAGACGATATGTAAACTTCTCAACTGCCGCCTCCCATATACCGCCAAAATGTGGTCCCCATCGCGAGTCGAATTAGAATAAAATTTTTCTTTCCAAAATATTCATTTGCGCAATAAGTTGACGTAAACTGTGCTAATTGCAGTCGTCGCATCTCCTATAATCCAGAAGTCAGTCTTAAACAGTGGCATGAAACTAACAATGATTTAATTACTCTAATGAACAATCAACTATAGTAACTAATTTCGTGACTTGCTACTTCAATCACTCCCTTTACACTGCTCCTCAACGCAAAGTCCAAGATCCGGATGTATTCCAGCTTTAAACATCCATGGGGCTTAGTTAAGACATCAGCGATCATCTACTTTGTAGAGATATAATCAATCTGAATTGTTCTATTTTGGTACAGGTGCTTAATGAGTTGGCATTGGGTATCCACATGCTTTGAACATTGTTGAACAGAAACTTACTTCACCTGTTGGATGTCTTCTTCAACTCTAGCCGGAAACTTCATCTCTTCGCCAATTGACTTCTATAGTACTTACTTAGCTGGCTTGCCTTTCTAAAACAAAGCCTGATTCTCCAATTTACTCGGGTTTGGGCTACCGCTCTCCAATTCCTCGAACACCGTGTACTCTCTGTCAGGTCTCACTCCACCTGGTCGTCTTGTTCGTACCAGATTTGGGGCAAGCACCAACTTTGTAAGGTAGTTGTCCGGCATTCTTGCCACAAGCCCTGTCCATTGTATCGGTCCAGCTTTTGCCAATTTTTAGATAGTGGATTTGCCATAGAGCTGTGCGAGTTCATGGTTCATCCTCCGCCTTCATACTTCGTTCTCCTGTAGTACTTGTCTTTCGAAAACTCCGAGCACTCGCAGGTCCTCCTTGAGCACTGTCAATAGGGCTTTTGCTACACACACATGCAAGATATCTGTTGGGCACACATTGCAAATTTTCCTATCCGATGCAGCAAAAACGTGCTGGATAAAATTATCATTTTTTCTAAAATTATTCATCATTTTAAAGCAACTACTAACAGTCAAAGTAACCGACAAATGTTCCCTGAAATATATGCTGACTTTTGGTAACTAGTGTTTAGGTGCATTCGCGTTAAATCGGTGTCCCAAATATACTGTTTTTTGAAGCAGTATACGGCATAGGCCAAGTTGAAAATAACGGAATATAAAATTGATTTTAGCATAAATTGGTATAATAATTCTTAGCATAATAATTCTTAGCCGAAAGCAACTGCTGGTTATTGATATTTGTTTAGTTTTATCCCGCTAACATATGTCATAGTTACATTTTTGATCATTGCTACCGCGTCTTAGCTTATTTCTAGAAAATATTTTTTTTATTTAGAAAACGGATATATTACCTATCCATATGTATAAAGCAATTTGTAATTTCTGTTTTAAGTGAAGAAAATAAATCATTTAAAAAATTTTGCTCTTCCCAGCCCATGTGTTTTATATGGAGCTGTCACTTTTGCCTGCCCAACAGATCTCCAATACATATGCACTCTGCAAACACCCTATGTTTCACGCCCGTGAGTACAATTGGTCCAATGAGCGTTTAATAAAGGGTAGCGTCTTTTATTGGTACCCTGTAAAGCAAAGCAAAGTCATGGGAATAAACGTCCTTCAGAACTTGACCCTTCTTTATCGACAGATTTCGCAGCCGGTTATTATAGTACAGGAAGATTACGGGCCTAGAACAAAAGTCCTATTAACTCTGTAGTGGCACCGCCCAGTCGAGATTCGAACATACGACGACTGACTTGTTTGGCCAGCATCGTACCCCGAAGCTTACTACAAGACGCCAATTGAGTTCAATAGTTTCAATAACCAGAGTAGCCACTTTCCGCAAGAGCTTCTGTGCTTGAAAGTGCCACACAAGACTTTTTCCATGCTGCCCATGTAATTGGTGTTCCACCAAGAGCAGCCCATGAGATCAGGCATTTAATTAATTTGTATGCCGGTAGTTTTTACAATCGACGAAAGTAATGAAACAAAGATGTTCATAGTATCCAAACCGGGTGGGGCAAGATGAAAACGGGAAAGAGCAGAATATTCGGTAAAGGAAGGTCATTAAAGCAACGCTTATTAAGTACTAGTTGAGCCCGAATCTTACGATCCGGAAAATATAAATGTCTATTAAGAATTCAGTAAACTGCGGATACATTCCATTGGCCAGTGTTAGCGAAGATGTTTAATCTTCGTATTAGTTCTTTGAGTTCTTATATTGCATAATATAGCTCTAAGATGTTGTATATAAAAGAGTCGTAGCCGGAAACTGAAACAAATAGTTTTTATGGCCGTATTGGATTTTATTTAACTGAATAAAAACATTATCTCCACTGTGCTGATTCTATAGGCGGGCAATATGACTCTTTTGTGTGAGTGGCTATGAACCGTCTATTTTCTGCCGCATACCGATTCATACGGTCGGTGTTAAGTCAGACAGAACCGAGTGGCAAAATTCTAACTTCGAGAAAACGCATTCAAAGTTTACTGCATTAGAAATCATCTTCTAACTCTGGCTATTTGCAACATTAATGTAGTCTGATTAGAGTAAAATGTTGCTTAGAAAATTCTTGATCGTTCGCTATATCATTAACTCATTTTTTAAAATTTTGCGACTTGGCCCGGTCTGATTTAACACCGACCATATGATATCGCGACAAGCAATCGAGTTGAGCAGGCGAGTCGAGCAGTCGAATCAAGCAATCTAGTTGAGCAGTTAAGTCAAGCTGTTCAGTCAAGCAGTCGAGTCGAGCAGTTGAATCGAGTGGGCGAGTCGATCAGTTAGGTCGAGCAGTTCAATCGAACAATCCAATCGAGCAGTTCAATCGAGCAGTTAAGTCGAGTAGTCCAGTCGAGCAATTGAATCGAGTAGTCTAGTCGAGCACTTGAGTCGAGTAGTCGAATCGAATGGTTTAGTTAAGCAGTCGGGTCAAGCGGTTAAGTCGAACAGTTGAGTCGAGCAGTTCATTCGTGCAGTTGAGTCGAGCAGTTGAGTCGAGTAGTTGAGTAGAGTAGTTCAGTCGAACAGTTTATTCGAGCAGTTGAGTAGCTGAGTCGAGCAGTCGAGTCGAGCAGTTAAGTAGAGCTGTCGAATCAAACAGAAGTCAAGCAGTTGAGTCGAGCAGTCTAACCGAGCAGTTAAATCAAGCTGTTCAGTCAAGCAGTCCAGCTGAGCAGTTGAGTCGAGCAGTCGAGTTGGGCAGTTGAATTGAGTCGAGCAGTTTAATCGAGCAGTTCACTCGAGCAGTTCAGTCGAGCAGTTAAGCCGAGTAGTCCAGTCGAGCAGTTGAATCGAGTAGTCTAGTCAAGCAGTTGAGTCGAGCACTCGAATCAAACAGTTTAGTCAAGCAGTTTAGTCGAGTAGTCGGGTCAAGCGGTTCAGTCGAGTAGTCCATTCGAGCAGTTGAATAGAGCAGTTAAGTCAAGCTGTCGAATCAAACAGTTAAGCAGTTGAGTCGATCAGTCGGGTTGAGTGGCTAAGTCGAGCAGTCTAGTCGAGCTGTTTAATCAAGCTGTCAGTTGAGTCGAGCAATCAAATCGAGAGTGCTAGTCGAGCAGTTGAATCGAGTAATCGGGTTGAGCAGTTGAGTCGACCAACCGATTCGAACAGTCCAATCGAGTAGTTGAGTCAAGCAGTTCATTCGAGCTGTCTACTCGAGCAGTTAAATCGAGCTATTTAGTCAAGCAGTCAAATCGATTTGTCCAATCAAGCAGTTGAGTCGAGCAATCAAATCGAACAGTTTAGTCGAGTCTGCTCAACTGGACTGCCTAACTGTACTAGCAGTCCAGTCGAGCAATCATATTGAGCAGTCTAATCTACCAGTCCAGTCGAGCAGTCTAGTCAACCAATTGAGCAATCGAGCAGTCCAGCAGTCGACCAGTGAGGTAACTGAGAATACAACCCATTGCTACGAAAACATGACGTCCTGTCAGTGACCTGTTCTTAGTTACCGGTAAACCTCTTATGACGTCCTGTTAGAGACCTGGTTTTCGGTGCAGACATAAGCCTCTTATATAAATAGATAGAAGATAGATGTGTACCGTTTCGCTTTACCCAAGCGGGGGACCCGCTGATCAAACCAAGTTATGATGGGAGCCAATTATAACCGAATTCGAACTCAACTTCTCCTACAAGGCCCTGTTCGTCGCAGATATTGATGAACCTTTAAATCCCGAATTTAGTCCTTTGTGATTCGTATCATATCTACATCTACATCGTACATCTCGACATACTGCCAGCTTGTTCATCCTTGCGTGGATCAACCGGTAATCCTTGTGACAATCCGAATAGTCAACCATGACTGTCTTTACTGGTTTGGGATATAGCGTTGTTCTTTTTTGCTTTCCAACTCTTCAAGATGCGCCAAACGGTGTTTGCTGCACCACCAGCGTTGCATTGGAGGTACGTTTCAGGCAATTCGTCGTATTTACAGCTTCTTTCTAGAACTTGTAAGGTATGTAGCTTGTTGCGCACCTCTGTCTCTGGTACCAACTGGATTTGTGGTGAACATAATTATTGCGGGATTGCCGTCGGACATTTTTCCAACCAAGCATCGATTCCAAGTCGTTATTTCGTCGCCTCTGTCCTTGTCGAATGTTCCGAGTTGAAGCTCCTTGATTGTCCGCAGTTAACTTGGTTTGAGTAGGTTGCCTTACAAGTGTCATGCTAACGAGTCTGGTGATGGGGTTGCCATCTTAGCTGTAGTGTCGAGACACCACATTTCATAATTTAGCCACCCGCTCTTGATCAAACGCTGTCGCTAGCCGCTCCTAACCTAAAGTACAACCGCGTACTTAGTTCAGGAAACGCCAAGCTATCAAGAGACGCCCCTGAGATGGGCACAGATGCTTAAGGCTGACAAGGCTATTTCTCGTTGTTACACTCAGCATTCCCACGCCTTCTTCGGTATACGACCTTAGTTTCCTCGGGCTTAGTTGCCCGATCTCCGCTAACTTACTTACCTACTTATGTGTCCACGTCCGCCGGTTCGGCAGAACAAAGCGATGAAATCAGAGATCTCCACTGCTGACGGTTACCCGTTGGCTTTTACCTGTCGCCAGGACAGGTTCTCGTCTACAGCCCGGATGTCGTTGACTAAGCTCCGTCGCCATGAGTCTCTGGGTCTGCCTCTTCTACGCTGTCCTTGTGGATTCCAGTCGAGTGTTTCTCTGCAAGTCTCGTTCGCTCCTTTCCTCAAGGTATCCGATCCACTTCCACCTAGGTTTACGAATTTCTGTGGTTATCGGCCGTTGATGACACCGACGATGGAGTTCCTCATTGGATATCCAGTTATCACGTCACTAGGCACGAATGATGTATCGCAGGCACCGGCTAATAAATACCTGCAGTTTTTGCGTTGTCTCCGCTGAGACGCATCACACTTCGCAGACATACAGCAGTACGGATTTGACGTTTGAATTAAAGATTCGGGTTTTCGTACGTAGAGTGATCTGGTTTGAGCGCCAAATGTTTCGCAGACCTGCAAAGGCACCCCTGGCCTTCCTGATCCGTGTGGCTATATCAGTCTTGGAACCACTCTCGGGCGTTGTTTGGCTACCAAAATATTGAAAGGTGTCTACCTGCTCAACTTGGTGTCCCGCTACTGTGAAGTTGGTGGAATTGTCAGTGTTCACTACCATAGACTTTGTTTTCACTACATTGATTGCGAGACCTGCTGCCTGGGAGCTCTTGGAGAGGTCATCTAACTTGCTTTGCGTATCGTTTCGGAGAGGGGCGAGCAAGACAATGTTGTCGGCTAGGTCGAGGTCATTTAGCTGCTCCATCGTTAGAGGATTCCAAGGCAATCGTCGATTTGGTCTACTGTCAATTGCTCCAACTAATATCTCATCCATAACGATGAGAAACAGAAGCGGTGATAAAATGCAGCCCTGGCTCACGCCAGCAGTTACCCTTATGGGGTCGGACAAGACGCCGTCGTGCAAAACCTTGCACGAGAACGCCTCGTACTGAGCCTCGATGAGATGGACTAGCTTATCTGGAACTCCTCTACGCCTAAGTGCGCCCCAGATGTTTTCGTGGTTGAGTCGGTCGAACGCCTTTTCGAAGTCAACGAACACCAGCAGAAGAGAGTCCTGAAATTCGTTGATCTGCTCCAATATAATGCGGAGCGTTGTGAGATGGTCTACACATGATCGGCCAGCATGGAATCCAGCTTACTGCCGCCAGAGAGTAGCGTCGATCTTCTCCTGGATCCGGTTGAGGATTACCTTACAGAGTACTTTGAGAGTAATACAGAGCAAAGTGATGCCACGTCAGTTACCGCATTCAGTTAGGCCTCCTTTCTTAGGGACTTTGACCAATATGCCCTGCATCCGGTCCACCGGAAATGTTGCGGTTTCCCATATATTGCTGAAAAGCTGATGCATTATCTGGGCTGACAAAGATGGGTAAGCTTTGAGCATTTCGGCTGAAATACAGTCTAAATCTCCGCTAAGGTTTCTCGTATTCCAGCTGGTATCACGAGGAGGTTTATACCTGCAGGTATGTGACGCACCGATATTATGCCTAATTCAGCCGTTCACCAGCCTTATAACAACGTGACGGAGACTAAAAATAAAATGTGCAAAGCCATCCTTCCGTAACGTTTCCACGATAAGATTTCGATTTCGTTTCTACAAAAGGACAGAATAATTCGCTAGAACCTGTTTGAAGAAAACCAATCATAAAAACATAATTTACATTACGTGCCGAGCAGAGTGCAGAAGGTGTATCTAATGAAATCTTGAAACTACGAGTATCGAAAAAGTCGTTGATTGCCTTGGCTGTCAGTTTCCAGCTCAGTATATTTGCAGCAAACTTATTGCAGAAGTACATCAAACTACATTTTATAGCTCGAAACAGAAAAAATATCTAAACACAATTGGTGTCTCTCTGTCTCTCTCTCTATCTCACTTGCTAGCAGTGATCCACCCACTCAGCCGCCCACCGTGCTGGTGCAATTGCACTTGCACATTGCACTATCCACGGCAGCTCCGTTTTCTCGAGCAGCGGGAAAAGTCGCATAAACAGATAGAATTTATGTACACTTTTGCAACTTGAAGCCAGGACTTGTACACTGCACAAGAACGGAACGAAGCCGGTGCATAATGTAAAAGTTTGTCATCTAACAATGTTATCCCGATGCAAGTGGGAAACGCCGCTCATGTCGTGACGAAGCGGTAAAAAATGCTGCTGAATAAATAAGGATTAAAGAAAGGCACATGCAACGGCACTGGCAAGTGGATCCTCGAGAGGTACTGAAACCGTTTCTTTTTTCTTTTCGTTGCCCTCTCGTATGCAGGCAAAGGCAGCCCTGTTTCGCTTCGTCATTTTCTGCGAACAAAGTGCAGCTCACAGAAAATGCATCACATATTTCTCGGATTGACTTGGCACAAGCAGCGCGGCCGGCTGCAATGCATTGGCGAATGTGTAGGGCATACAGACAGATTCGTGGTAGCCACGGGTGCGGTCCCAAAAAGATGCATAGCTGGAACAAATCGCAGTAATCAGTTACTTGAGCTAAATTGGAAAAATAAATTCAACTTGCCTGAGTGTGTGGCATTTTTGGAATGGATTGAATTTTCCGATGTTTTTCCCGCCGTACAGAATCAGGATCAATAATGCTGAGGCATCATAAATAGGTGAACGAAGAAGAGAACTGCCAACTCTTAATTAGGGATTTTCGAAAAATGACTGAATGTACATATCAATTATTCAGCATGCAACATGGAAACGATAACGAAGCAAAATGGCAATAAGTAAACGAGTTACGATGTACAATTTTTCCGAACTGGTTCCAGCGTAAGCAGCTTCTGTATCATACATTGTTAGTCCAATGATGTTTGTAGCAATGCTTTGCGCTTGTACAATGTTTCGCAGTCAGAAACGAAACGTACACAGTTTCCACATTACCGAGAAGAGCAGAATATCGACATTGTGATATGATAGGTGAGCAAACTTTATAAAATCCGCAGTGCAACATCTTGTCCTAATCCGGCTGAACTACAAGAAAAAACAACACATCGACGCCAATTCTACCCACCAGACGATGAACTGAAACTACACACATTTCACTCATTGTCACTTACTGGGTCGCACATATGATGAAAAGCAGAATATGTACTGTACCGACACACGGAGATTGCGACGCCCAGCCACATAATCTGGATGCTGAGTCGCACCAAACGAAGAGTGACGTGTCTTTGTTGGAAGCCAACTACCACAGAATGATGAAACCGCACCACGTCAAGGTAGTGTCATTGTCACTTGGGCTCAATTTGCACCGCACCACGCAGCCAGCAAGCAATCAGTTCATAAACGGTTTGGAGTCTGACTGCTGGCTGGAGGCGACATCGGCAAGCCAAAGACCGGAGCGAGCGGTCGGTCGGTCGGTCGGAAGGATACATAATGATACATTGTTCTGGGTGCCGTGCCGGTAGCGCTGTTGTCGAAATCTACGCTTCGTCGGATTCTGAGCAAAGGAATGGGAGATGATGTCGCATTTTCCTCGAGCCGTTTCAGAGGAAATTGGAATCATTTTTTCGCAGAAATTAATTTTTTTCAATTAAGATCATCGGTCTAAACTTTTGAAATTGAAAGAGAAAAATCATTTCAAGAAAATCGTATGAAATAATTCCAAAATATCAGTCAACAGTCAACATATCACGGTTTCCAACAGGTGTGTGGGTGATTCCGTGCACAAATTGCCAGACAGCGACTAGACATCAGTAGGACGATGAACATTGATATTCGAGACGTTCAAATGCAATAGTTGCTACTGTTTTAGTAGGGAATTTTGCCAATTAGTGCCAATTAGAAGATGAAAGAAACTTTCTAAGAAAAACGGCGATACAATACAATTAAATTTGGGTTTATTCTGTTGAAATTCATTAGAACTTCAACAATTTGGGAATTTATTTTACCGTAACATTAACTGGTTTCAAACGTCCGGTTTACAATTAGATGAACCTCGCGAAAGTAAACAATTGTAGCAGGCCGAGAAACTTTTCGGGAAATTTTTGCGACTTGTCACTGAGGCACGGTCCCTAGTATAGAATGCGTGATAATGCTAGATTGCCTCTGCTTGTGATTTACTAGCATAACTAAGTAATTGTTTTGATTTGTCAATAAAAACGATTTATTTGATTTAAATTTGAAAATTTCGGTTGCGATTATTACTGTCATGCAGCCAGCAGTACGAAGCCTTGGTTCAAAATAGTGAAAATAACAAAAGTCCCTCAATACTCCCTTGAGGAACTCTCCAGCTCCACCTAAAATCGAGTAATCGTTTATAATTAGAGTCGAGTTATTTCCACATTTCCTTCCTATTTCTCACAAGATATCTGTAGACATGGAGAAGACGAAGATTCCTGATGCTCCAATTTGTTTCTGTTCTATAACACAATGCTTCATAACAATAGGATAGTACAATAGTATAGTGACAATATAGTGCGTTGAAATAGGTTTTCAACAAATTCTTGACATGCGGAATAGCTCCGCAGTGCGCTGAAACGTACGGCCAGATCTATCGTTCCCAAAATAGCAGGATTCTTCCCTGCAGCGCATCGACAACAAAAAGGGCTCTTGCAATGTTCCTTCGCACCAGAAGTGTCTCCAAATAGATTAATCGGAACCGGAACGGATTTCGCCGTAACCGTAAACAGCGGCGTTCAACCGACCCAATCCTTGCCATCACGTTTTCCCAAAATGGATATCGAACACGAATTTGCGAGCAATATTATGCTTTCAGACAACGCATGTTGGAGAAACCCTTATCGATGAAAGACGAATCCTACTAGATTCTTTATCCACAACAAACGAAATGTGCCTTCTAAACGATAACTGACTGTCCAAAATAACGCCGCGATCCTGCACCTGCTCGACAAGTTGCATTTTATTACCATTGAACTTGTTGCTAAATATCACAGATGACGAATTAATGACGGGTTAATGACATAATTGAGCATTTTTCTGCATTAACAAGTATGGAGTTCAAGTTGCACCATTTTATAACAGTTTCAAGCTCTCGTTGAAAACAATTTCTATGTACCTTGGAGCGAATCCTCAAGTAACTCTTCAGATCGGGAGTATGAGATAAACGAGGGCCTTCAAGAATGTGATTAACATCATTGAAGTATAGCAGGAACATTAACGGTCCCAAATGACTGCCTTGTGGAATTCTAGTCGTGTCCAAAGTAATAATTCTAAGTTTTATTACGTTCCTCTAGTGGTTTTCTCGACCAATTTTATAAAACCGCTAATGAAACTATGAGCTCCTCCAGAACTTTCTGATAACGACTATGAAACGGACTTCCAACCAAGCGGCCCCTTCTTCAGAAAGTTTTTATAACTTTATTTCTCTTTTTTTATCGACAATATAGCAGTCGGTTTACTTTTCTCTTGAGGAAGAGTAAATTTTGAATGTGAAAAATGTAGATTTAGGCAAACTGAAAATGTCGTATGTCTGTTCTTTCTGAAAATATAACACTTGTTTATATTACAAGCGCTCATCGTAAAATGGCGTCGAAAGAAGAGCAGGTGCGAAAAGCAATTGTGTGCGGTCGCAATGAAAGTCCGGATCTCTCGTTAAGAAAACTTGCCAAAAAGCTTGGATTTCCTCCAAGCACTGTTCACAGTGTTTTAAAATCGTTCGACGCTCGCTTGACAACAGCTAGAACGAAGGGAAGTGGAACAAAAATGGATCTGAGGAACCAACACAAGGATGCGAAGGTAAAACAAATATTACGGAGGAGACCAGGTCTTTCTGTACGTACCATTGCTCGTAAAATAAAAATGTCGCCAACATTTGTGCACACTTCTAAGCAACGACAAGGCATGAAGTCTTTCAAGGTGAGGACTGTGCCAAACCGTAATGATAAGCAAAATACGACGACCAAAACACGCGCTCGTAAGCTTTATCGCGAATATTTAACGAAGTTTCCATGCGTTATAATGGACGATGAAACGTATGTCCTAGAAGACTTTAAACAGCTTCCTGGTATGTGTTTTTAGGCTGCCATGAAACGGAATGGCGTTGCAGAGCATTTTAGGACAAAGAAGAAAGCCAAGTTCCCAAAACAATATTTAGAATGGCAGGCCATATGCAGCTGTGGTCGAGCAAGCAAAAGTTGCATCACTCTGGGAACGGTTAACAAGGAAATATACCGTGAAGAATGCCTGCAGAAACGATTGTTACCGTTTCTACACAGACATGATGTACCCTCGCTGTTTTGGTCTGATTTGGCATCCTGTCACTACGCCAAAGATATTTTGGAATGGTATGATGCTAATGGAGTCTTTATTGTACCGAAGGAAGCGAATCCACCTAACTGTCCAGAGTTACGCCCCATCGAGCGGTATTGGGCTTTGGTGAAGAGAGAGAGCTGTCCCAGCACAAATAACAAGCAACAACTATAGATAAATTTCGAAAATATTGGACAAACACAGCAAAATTGGTTGCCGATAACTCTACACTGACCCTCATGGCAAGGGTAAACTCCAAAGTTCGCCAACTTTTCAAGCAGACCAAATAAGTAATGTTGATTTGTTTGATAATTATTAACGATACACACATAAATAATATAAAATTGTTTCATGGATTAAACTTTTAGCAAATTTGTTTTATTGCAAAATTGAGGTGTCCAGATTTTGTCGCGAACAAGCTTTATAACTAGCTTATACTAGTAATTTTGTACTTTTTATGAGGGAGTAAATGTGTTTTTTTTCTGAAGAACAAGCGTTGACAGAATTGGGAAACTGCAAACTGTGAAAAATAATTGACTGCCCAGGAAGGCTTACCTCTAGGATCACAAATCTAAGTTTGATAATAATATAGTTTTAATAGACTAGCACTAAAAGCATCGTTTCACGTTTTTAAATACTAAACGAATTGCAACGGCTATGTCGATATGTGTCGACCAAGGTAGACGATTAACGAGTGTGGCCAACACTCCCTCAATGTTACGGAGCGAACTTATGCTTCCTAGCGGACCTTGGTGTTGTTGACCTTTTCCTTTTGTCACCAGCTTTTTACGAGGCGTGCTGCTATCGATAATGACGACTATGTCGCCTATGGTGACCGCCAGCTTTTTCAGAACCTGGAAGCGGACGCGAGTTCACAGTGTTTTCTACATTTACTTAGCAGGTTGTGGAGTACTTTTTTGCATGGATTGGTCAAATTAATTTTGACGGTGGGGATGAGTCGCTCCCACCTACCGCCCATGTGCGACGATGGTTGTCGGTTGATGTTATTTGGCGGGTGGCGGGTGATTAAGATCCTCCATCGCTTTTCAATTCTCCATTCAACGACTACAACGATCAAGGCCGAAGTAGTCCGCTCCGATATACGTAAGCAGCTGTGAAAAAGCTGCGCCGGTAGGATGTTAGTCAGATACACTGTACAGCTGTGTTTACCGGAAGGCACGAATATGTTCAAGTCACTTTGTAGAAACATCGGCCATTGCATGCTGGATCACCGGATTTGTTGTAGAAAAATCTTCAGGATCAACGAAGCTCGGTCTGAAGATAGGTCTAGTCACTTTTTCTCGGTGCTGATTCTTTATAACGCTGCTTTAGTTGTTGACCCAATTTCTGATTCTGAAGTCTCCCTGCTCATGAGCATAGCAAGCGTTCTTCACTAGCTTAATGGTCTGTTTTTCGATATCTACACTGATTTACTTATCATCGACATGATGGAACCCATTGATAGCTTCGCGGGTAGCTGGATAGTTACTCTAGTGCTGGTTTCCTAGAGAATCACTTGACGATAGATCAAATGTTTACTTTGCGTTAGATCCTAAATTTGTTCCGGGAGAACGAGTTGTAGATTAATAAACTGTTTGCGGATTTCCAGGCGGCGTCCGGTTCCGTCTAACGGTTCCGTATCAGCTGTGGCAAATAATCTTTCAAACGAGCGCCAGGTGGTCGACAGGTGGAAACAGTACTTCGATGAGCACCTCAACGGCAATATAGCAGAAGGAGACGCAACGGAAGTTAACCTCGGAGTACCTACAAACAACACCAGCGTGCCGGCTCCCGATCTCAAAGAAATTCGGCGAGAAAATCGTCAGCTTCAAAATAATAGAGCCGCCGGAAAGGACAGGCTTTACGGCACAACTCTACAAAAATGGCCAAGAACTGCTGGCAACGGCACTTAACTGGATAATTTCAAGGATTTGGGAGGAGGAGAAGCTACCGGAGGAGTGGATGGAAGGTGTAGTCTATCCTATCTACAAAAAGGGCGACCGACTAGATTGGTGTAACTACCGCGGCATCAGGAAGAAAATTCGTAGGACAGTATCAAGCGGGTTTTATGTGCGCCCGTGCTACTACGGATCAAAGTTTTACTCTCCGACAAATCCTCCAGAAATGTCGAGAGTACAACGTGCCCAAGCATCATATTTTCGTGGATTTCAGAGCAGCATACGATTCAGTTGAATACGAACAGCTATGGCAGATAATGCACGAGTTCGGCTGTCCGGATAAACTGATGCGGATGATCAAAGCTACTCTGGAGCGAGTGATGTACGTGCATACGTGCGCGTTTCAGTGACACTATCGAGTCCTTTAGAATCGCGCAGAGGGTTGCGGCAAGGGTATGGACTGTCCTGTATGTTATTCAATGTCGCTCTTGAAGATGTGATCCGGCGAGCGGGCATCGAAACGAGAGGAACGATCTTCAGAAAGATCGCCGCCGCAAATATTTCCGTGAGCGGCATAGTATCGAGTGGCAGGATCACAGCAAGCGTCGCAGTGAAACTAAGGGTCAAAAGCAGCATTTCAAGGTGTTAAAAACGATTAGAGCAAACCAAGGGCTGTCGGATTACTATTTCAGAAGCACCGTCAGAAGGATTCGTCTGCGAGAAGCATCTCGATCTTTTCGGGCCGGTAAGCAACCAAACAGGATACTGAAGCAGAATGTAGTAGCCAAAAGACGTGGACGGAAGTTGTACAATAGGGTTCTTACAAAGTACGAATTGACGTTGAAATATACGTGAAGATGGATTATAGGTAATTTCCCGGACAAAAGTTCTATAAATCCACTAGTCGAAGTGATGTCTCTAGTAAGTTAAAATTCGTTTTTGCAAATAAATTCACTAGAAAGTTTAATAAATGACCTTTATTTTGAATACAAGCTTTAGGGGGTTGAACAAGTGGACCAAAACCTGGGAAATTTGCGACATTTAAGAAACTGGAGACGTACAGCCATGGATTAACATGCTCGATCCATGGCTGTTCGAGACTTTGTAATATAGGTCAAATCCTCACGGACATCACACCAGTCTAAGTAAGTAAGTAAGCTGTAAGTAAGCCACTGATTGAGATTAATGGTAAAACCTCTGGATTAGCCTCAGGTATTGCTTGAAGAGAACTTACAAACCATTTGGATCGTCCTGCATTTGCGATAGAACTCGCAAATTGAAGTAACAGGGTTCTCTCCTATGTGCCTAAACAGAAACTTTCACATATCTCACTGTCGCTTCCCAAAGCCCACCGAAATGTGCGGTACTAGGGAGTGTAAAATACTGGTACATATCTTCAGAACCGCATTCTTTTGTGAATCGTTTATGGTGACTTATTATTAAACTTGTTTTAAAATAAACAATAAACAAATACTAATAGGGGGTTTGCGTTATGGTTGCACTGCATGGCTGATGTAGGACTACGTGTGGAAGGTTTTTGCTATACTACCTTGAATAAGAACGCTTTTTTCACGACTTCATGAATCAAATGAATCTTTCAAATGTATGCTAAAAGTGGTTGACGTAGTACTACGACTTTAAAAATCACTCTTGCCCTATCTTTTTCATTCCGTTACATAGTCAAGCTCTTTCAAATTTCTTCTCGTACAGTTAAAAATAAATAGTTTTCTATATTGGAGTTGATGCATAGAAAATATTCCGATTGGTTGGTACAAAAGTATTACAACTCGATCAAGAAAGCACCTGATCGAGCGAACATCCCATTTTTAGATATTTGTTGAATGACACCTTACCTATCCGCAAAACGTAGTTAAAACTAATGCAAATTATGCACTAAATTTTAAGATTACATAGATTAGCTGCTATTTTTGTCGAGCGGCAAAAACTTAGCGCTGGATGTAGTACGGATATGAGTGTATGAGTGTATGACTGAGTATGAATGTCTTACTGTTGTTTATTTGTTGTTTATTTAAAAATTTTCCATCTGACAATGATGTCTTAATGAATAAAATTGGCTAATATCTACGGTTAATTACTAATGACCTAATTCTATTCATAAAATTCCTAGTCGGTTCGTTAAACTCAAAGTGTTCTTCAACTGCCGTGAAAGCGCGAATGCATGCAGAAACCGGTTCATTGTATCCAAACAACGTTCGATGGAAATTTGGTTGCAGTAGCGTCGTATTTCGAAGAGATCTGCTTGGTATGCGAAAGTTCAAAATTGAGAGTAGTTCAGGGGCATCGATTTCACTATTAAGTAACTTGGCTATAAACAGCGCTTGCTGAATTTTCCGTCGTTGTTCCAGAGTATCAAGGCCCAAAAGCCGGCATCTATCAGGATACGGTGGCAAGTTATCGGGATCACGCCAAGGCAAGTTTCTCAGCGCCAGACGTATAAACCGTTTCTGAACTCGCTCAATCCTAAGGCACCATGTGAGTTGGTAAGGATGCCATACGACAGACGCATTTTCCAAAATTGGACGAACGAGTGCACAATACAATGACTTCCAGCAATACGGGTCCGAAAAATCCCTTGCTACCTTGGCAACAAACCCCAACTGTCGGGAAGCCTTGGATATGATTGTCGAACAATGCAGATCGAATGACATTTTTGCATCTAGGAGAATTCCCAAATCAGTTACTTTAGTAACTCTTGCCAAAGTAACACCGTCGATGTGGTAGTCGAATAATATTGGCTGGACCGTACGATGAAACGTGATCACTTGGCATTTTCCAACACTGATAATCAGTTTGTTTGTGTGGCACCAATTCGCAAATGCTATTAGCGAGTTTTGTAGGCGCCAACAGTCCTCTAGCGTGCGCACTGTTACGTATAACTTTAAATCGTCTGCATAAACGAGCTGGAAGCTCTCGTCCAATGTGAAAGTAGCGTCATTGAAAAATAAAATGAACAGCAGTGGCCCAAGATTGCTGCCTTGTGGAACTCCGGAGCTGTTCGAGAAAGGTTGCGACACATAACCATCAACCTTGACCCTTAGTTCGCGTTCCGTAAGGTAGGATTCTAACCAAGCTGTCAGTTGCGTAGAAATACCAAGACGGGATAGTTTGTATAGCAGTATTTTGTGGTCTATTTTGTCGAAGGCTGCCTTCAAGTCTGTATAAATGACATCCACTTGCGCTTTTTCCTCCATGCTATGTATTACCTTCGTCGCAAACGTCACTAAATTTTAGGTTTTATATTTCGAGTGTCCAAAGAGTTCAGAGATCCGTACTGTTTACGCGCTTTGTACTATTCTATCGTTCGGTCGATCTTGGAATACGCTGCTGTAGTTTGGAGCCCTTACACTGGAATTTGGTCTTCCAGACTTGAGGCAGTTCAACGGAAATTTTTACGATACGCATTGAGACACCTTCCCTGGCAAAACCCTTCAGTGCTCCCGCCGTACCAAGACCGTTGTAAATTACTCGATATGGAAACTCTCACCAAAAGGAGAAATATTGATAGGATACTCTTCATCAGGAAAGTTTTGCTGGGCGAATTGGACTCTCCAAATATCCTCGCTCAAATTAACATAAACGCTGCTCCACGTGCCCTTCGCAGCTCAGATTTTCTTCGGCTGGATTTTAGAAGAACTGATTACGGACAAAATGAGCCAATCAGAGCTATGTGTTGTATGTTTAATCGTGTATATAGTCACTTTGATTTTAATTGTTCTGCTAATTGTTTTCGAAATCGTTTGCAAAGTTTGAATGTAATCTAGTTAGCCTGTTAGTAGCAATTTAGTATGTTTTATTCATGTAGACACTGTTGTCAGATGGATCAATGTTAATAAATAATAAATAATAATAATAATAATAAATTTGTAGTGACAGACCGTTTGGGCATAAAACCGTGTTGAATCGTGGATATAGAATGTTTTGCGGCATTGTGCAGTTGTTTATGCACTATAATTTCAAACAATTTTGAAACGGCTGAAAGACTCGTAATCCCTCGATAATTTTCGACGTTATGGCGGTCACCACGTTTGAAAACCGGTGTCATGAACGACTGCTTCCAGACACGAGGGAATCTGGCTTGTTGGAATGAGCGGTTAAATATATCGCACAAAGGCTGAGCTAAAAAATCAACACAACGACATATTAAAATTGCGGGTAGACCGTCAGGACCAGGAGCAAACGATCGTTTTAGTTGTTTGGCAGCTAATGAGACCATGTCGGGATTTACGGTGAATATTCCAGCATTGATTAAATCAATAGGAACATCGCGAATGGCTTCATCAATTTCTATCCTTGAGGCCGCATCTGGTGCGAAAACAGATGCAAAATGCTCAGCAAATAACTGGCATGAGTCTATGGTAGATTCTGCAATTACGTCATTTTTACGGATATTCTTTGGGATTGTAGTACTTTTCCGTTTTGAATTTACGAAACGCCAAAACCCTCGCGGATTGGATTTCAAATTTGTTTGCACACATAATACATATGACTTGTACAAAGAAGCGTTCAAAAGTCTGTATGCATTACTAGCTTGCTTAAACCTCTGCTTATTGCTTATCGTTCGCTGACGTCGCAGTTTCCGTTGACAAGCATTCCGTACGCGTTTTAATGAATGTAAATGCGAATTACTCCATACGGGCTAATTGAGAATCAATAGTTTAGTACCAAACCGTGGTTCAAGAGCCTTATGTTGATGCCTGGATTATCACTTTTGAGAGCTAATTACCGTGAGACATTTCGCTTCCTGGGATAGCTGTCAATGATACGAAGCGTATCACCGTTTGCGCGGTAGAGACTAAGTCTAATAAACAGTGCTTCGTTTCATAGAGAATCGCCGGTAAGAGTTGGCAAGATTTACTGCAGTAAATTTTGCAGAAAAAATATTTAAAAGTAGTTTTCTTTTTATTTTAATCCGTTTTCAACAACGTTCAGAGCAATTGCTAGAGTGCTATCGTTTTACCGCCACTAGATTTACAACCCCCTTTTTCCTGTCGACTAATAGTCCTTCTAAATTAACCAAGCTTAAAGGATTATTCCACTTCAAGAAACATGAATCCGAATCACCTTCAAATTGCTAAGATGCTAGCAAGCAAAACATCCAGAAACTCTTCCCATGGTATGTCAAATGCCACCCAGAATTCCTGTTACACCTGGTCCATTTAAAATCAGCTGCCACGGAGCCCGCACGGAGCACCAGAGTTGATCTTCATCATTTGAGATCATGTCTCCATCGTAACCCCTCCCCGGGGTGCAATAACAATCCTCCCGAATCTAAAAAGTTCCCAAAAACACGGTAACTTTTCCGGAAAGCCAGCAACAGTGTGTCCCTTTCCGCCCGGTGCGCCCGCGCTGTCGGTGAGTGACTGGAAACAACAGCCCCGTTCGGTTACCTACACTATCGAGCACGGGCACGCTGTAGCATAAATTACGAATTCATGTTGAAGCAGACAATATTTATTACGTTTCTCATATATATACAACGAAATTTATTCTACATAAATTACCCGGAAATTTATTTCATGTTATGCCCGTGTTCCTGCTTCAACTCTTTCATCCTTGCGACGAACTCGAAAGAGAAGCGTAAATCCGCGGCTATTGTTCGGGATTAGCAGCGAACGACTTTTCGTCATGCCAGTGCACATTGCCGAAGCGAAGCTCAGCGGTCTGAGCCGGGCTTTACCACACTGTGTGCGGCAAAGGTGAACGGAGATACGTAGCGTAGGTACCAGCCAGCAGTGTTCCGAAATTCAGCGGTTCAAGAGATGAAAGTTTTTGCTCGCGCGAAGTGATGTTTTATGACCGAAAGAAAAGTTTAAGAGAAATTTTCCGTTCTCCTGTTTCAACCCCATCAAGTGGATGAGATACACCAGAAGCCAGCCAGCGGTAGGTGTAAGTTTGTTCTTTTCCTTTGGTCTTTTTGTGGTGTAGACAGTATGCAAACGCAGAGTCGAAAATTTTTGCCGCTGTTTTCCTTTTACACATACAACCCATATAGACACATACGCGCAAACACACAAAAACGATACTTTGCCCCTGACGTCAGGAGGGAAAAACGTGATAAAGTGCCAACACATGCTCGAGAGCGAGAACACTCTTACGCATACATAATTTACTAGCTGGAGTTTTTTATCCGACTACTCGACTACAACTCAACACGATCCACCAAGAGGAATGTCACACGAGAGTACCCCGATACGGGATAAGAGCATAATCAACATAATAATAATTTACATTTTTCTTCCATCAGAATCCCGGATGTACTGCGAGTTGGATGGCAGTAATAAGTTGCCACCGGCAGACGAAACGAAAGAGCAAAAAGAGTGCTCTGGTCGGTTGCTTGGAAAGTACCTATCTAGGCGACGAACATGGCCCTACATGGTAGGTAGTACGCAACCAGCCTCTTGGGTCAATGTTAGATGCAAATGCCGAAGTTATGGGAACATAATGTCATTACGTAACCTATTTTTGAGAGAAAAAAAGCCGATAAACGTACGTAGATGGATTGTGATTTCGCAAATCGATTTTCGTCGTTTTGTTTGATCTGTGATTTTTCTGAGTTGCATCATACGTGAACTAAACAACTTATTAATTGAGTCTCGGTATTACAGAATACTGACGATGGATTTTGCTCCAAAGTTACTTAATTAGGTATAATTTTGATGGAATTTAAGAATATAATCAAGTACTCATCCTACCCTATTTGGAGCGTCGAAAGAATTTAGAATTTGGAAAAAAATTCCAAACGTCACAACCCTTAAAAGCATAAAAATTACATCGATGACCAGCCTTTCTGCATTCCGCAAGTTGGGTCTTCCTAAATTCATTGAGCTACTCGGATGTTAACTCCTTTTCAGCTCTATTATTACCATTTTCTTTCGCTGATTCTCGAGCTTTGTAGTCGCTAATCCAGGAGTCGAGCCTTTCTTGCCAGCGTTTAGCAGTTAGCTAGATGCGTGGTATCCCACCGCTGTCACCACAATGTAGCTTACGGCGAACTAGGAGTGGAGATCACTGCAATAAGTTCGGCGGCCAAATTGCACTGAAAGGGAGTTTTGTGCAGTGTAGAACCTATTGCAGGCACTTCTTTCAAGTATCACATCTACTACAGTGGTGGTAGAATTGAAGAACATGGAGTCGGTTTTGAAAATAGTGTTGGAAAAACAAAAGCAACGAGTTATCCTATGGAGGCCTGTAATTGACCGTATATGTATGTTGGAATTAAGCACCAATTCTTCAACTACCTCTACAACTACGTCTTCGCACCGACAAATGTGTAATCTGATGAGGCTAAGGACGAGTTCTACGGCAGGTTCGAGCGAACTTACGGAGAGTGCTAAAAACATGACGTGAAAATCATTAGCAGAAAACTGTCAGCTCTATTCCTGTCACTCCCTCTGTTGCCGTGACACGCTACCGGGAACTAGTAAAACAATATGTAAGCAGCTCACATTACACATTCCAGTCCAATCCTGTAATTTGTTATTAATGTCAGGATGCCACATCCTCCACCTGCGTGAAATGAATAATTCAATATATGATATTTCAGGACAAATATCGATTATTAATGTTGTTGGTGCAGTTGTCAAATTATTCTTGTTTGTTATTCGTTAACTCTCATACATAATCTAAAGAGAAATCGCACTCTGTTTTGTAATGTGATGCTCTAAAGTAGAAAATAATATTTGTCCTAAAATCTTTGTTTGGACAGTGTCTATCATGTCTTGTCATTAATATTCTGGACAGTGTCGTGGCAACCGGAAAATTGCGAACTGCTTGCAGAATGAATTTTTCGCTTCAATTTATGCCGATCGGATTGCCAATGACCCCGATGGAATCCCTGCTATTGTTTTTAATAAATGCACTGAGGTGCTAGCAGTACCGCTATGCTGTATTTTTATCAAGTCTCTTGTGCAAGGGAAAACTCCCGAAATACGGAAGCAGTCTTTCATGTTTCCAGTGTTCACTTCTGGAGACCGACAAAAAGATAGAAACTACCGTGGCATCACTTGTCTATCGGCTGGCTTTAAACTATTCGAGTGCCGGGTCGCTCCGTATGTACTAACTTGCTAGAGTTTACTTCGTCGTATATGTCTCATATGGAGCAGAAAGCACAAATTGATGTCATTTACACTGATCTAAGAGCAGCTTTCGATCGTATTGATCACGGTATACTTCTGTCTAAAATGTTGCGACTTCGAGTCAATTCGTTGAATGGTTGATTTCCTACCTACGTGGTACAACCTTTGGTGTTAAGCTGGGTACAATCATATTTTCTCAATTTACTAATAATTCAGCAGTTCCGCAAGGAAGCAACATAGGACCATTCTTTGATTATGCTGTTCTTCAACGTCGTCACTCTGTTACTTTCTATTGCTCATTGGTTCGTCCATTACTGGAAAACTGCAATTTGGTCCGGTTTCCGCAACAATTGACTTGGCAATTTGCGGATTGAAAGTATCCAGAAGAGCTTCGTCCGGCTTGCACGACGTAAGCATCCTTGGCGCGACACCGTTAACCTGCCGTCGTATCCAGATCGTTGCCGTCTGCTCGGTATTGATACACTTCGTTGTTGGAAAAGGCAGCAGGCATTTTTTATTGCGAAGTTACTTCATGGTAATATTGACTCACTGACGCTTCTGTCTCTGCTGAACTCTCGGGGCCTCGCAATGTTCCTTCCATTGAACTGATTTGGTACAAATCGACGCTGTGTTTCAACAACCAGCGGGTAACGGTAGATGGGGTGACAGCGGAATACGGAAAAGCTTGATCAACCAATCACAGAACAGCAGGAAGAAAGGGTAGAAGATATAAATTGGCTGTGGAGCAACATCCATGGTTCCATGGAAACAACTGCGCGGAAGGTGGAAGACAGTGTAACACTTGGTTTAATGCCAAACGCTAAATCGCGACAGATGAATGCTCGCTGCGGCGTCAAAACAGAGAAAGGTATAAAGAGAGTAAAACTGAGGAACAAATAATCTAAAACACACAGTGGAGCAATTCGCCAGCAACGACGATGAGATGCAAGAAATTTTGCCATGCCTGTGATGTGCAATCATACCCAAGTAACAATTCTAAAGCCACTTGGTTTTCCTTGAATTTTATAAAGGTTTTTTTGCGGTATCAATCATTACCTCTTATGGTATTACGCAATACCGAGAGGATACGAGTTGATAGCTAACCATAAAACCATTATAAAACTATTAATAAAACAAATTTATTGTGGTTGCCTATACGTTACCACGATAAAACTAGTTGGCGTACCAATACAATAATGTGCATTAAACAAAATTGCTCTTATTACGGTTGCTTGTCAAACCACAATAAATCTGTTAGTTTTATAGAGCTATTAAAACGGTAACACGCTGACCAATCAGATTTATAGCTGCTAATATGCAGAATATAACAGTTCAACAC
This sequence comes from Sabethes cyaneus, assembly GCF_943734655.1. Classification (NCBI taxonomy): domain Eukaryota; kingdom Metazoa; phylum Arthropoda; class Insecta; order Diptera; family Culicidae; genus Sabethes; species Sabethes cyaneus. Next base: position 131,556,894 of record NC_071353.1, read on the forward strand.
CGCAATCATTTTTTATGCAAGGCTATATCGCCACATCTAGTGTTTTGTTTTAGCTTGCAAAGAAAATTCTTTTGAAACGATGGTTCTACAATTGATGAAGGGACGGTAGGGGAAAGAAATGAAATTTTTTTTTTGGTGAAGGAGGGGAAGAGCGGAAAGGAAGGGGGGGGAGGGTATTGGTAGCTATGCTTGACAAGTAGTCATTTTGACTCCTACCTTTTGTCCAATGCTGGAAGGTGCATGAGTCGAACCAAGCTGTAATCTGAGATTACAACCGGATTCGAACCCACAACACCCGCCAGGGCATGTGGTTCGCTGGTACTTGTACCTTTGAACCATAGAGGCGCTGGACAAAAGGAGACCGCAAAATCCACTTCTCAAGAATAGCGACGCATCAATTGCAGATTACCATCGAGCGAGAAGTTTTAATCTAACTACTATTTACTTTCAGGACGACGACACTATGCCGGCCCTTACGACTTGCAAGGTACTGCACGTGACGTTGTTCGTCTGTCAGCTTATGTTAGCCGCGTTTCTCGGCGCGGGTTTTCGAGGGAAGGCCCCGTTCCTATGTAATAGACTAATCTCAAATTTTTAGTCTTGACCTTGAAATGAGGTCATACATATATATTAATATTTTTTTGAAACGATGGTTCTACAATTGATGAAGGGACGGTAGGGGAAAGAAATGAAATTTCTTCAAGGTCATTTCAAGGTCAAGACTAAAAATTTGAGATTAGTCTATTACATAGGAACGGGGCCTTCCCTCGAAAACCCGCGCCGAGAAACGCGGCTAACACACGCTGACAGACGAACAACGTCACGTGCAGTACCTTGCAAGTCGTAAGGGCCGGCATAGTGTCGTCGTCCTGAAAGTAAATAGTAGTTAGATTAAAACTTCTCGCTCGATAACCCAACCAAACGCGTCGCTATTCTTGAGAAGTGGATTTTGCGGTCTCCTTTTGTCCAGCGCCTCTATGGTTCAAAGGTACAAATACCAGCGAACCACATGCCCTGGCGGGTGTTGTGGGTTCGAATCCGGTTGTAATCTCAGATTACAGCTTGGTTCGACTCATGCACCTTCCAGCATTGGACAAAAAGTAGGAGTCAAAATGACTACTTGTCAAGCATAGCTACCAATACCCTCCCCCCCCCTTCCTTTCCGCTCTTCCCCTCCTTCACCAAAAAAAAAAATTTCATTTCTTTCCCCTACCGTCCCTTCATCAATTGTAGAACCATCGTTTCAAAAGAATTTTCTTTGCAAGCTAAAACAAAACACTAGATGTGGCGATATAGCCTTGCATAAAAAATGATTGCGGTGTTGAACTGTAATATTCTGCATATTAGCAGCTATAAATCTGATTGGTCAGCGTGTTACCGTTTTAATAGCTCTATAAAACTAACAGATTTATTGTGGTTTGACAAGCAACCGTAATAAGAGCAATTTTGTTTAATGCACATTATTGTATTGGTACGCCAACTAGTTTTATCGTGGTAATGTATAGGCAACCACAATAAATTTGTTTTATTAATAGTTTTATAATGGTTTTATGGTTAGCTATCAACTCGTATCCTCTCGGTATTGCGTAATACCATAAGAGGTAATGATTGATACCGCAAAAAAACCTTTATAAAATTCAAGGAAAACCAAGTGGCTTTAGAATTGTTACTTGGGTATGATTGCACATCACAGGCATGGCAAAATTTCTTGCATCTCATCGTCGTTGCTGGCGAATTGCTCCACTGTGTGTTTTAGATTATTTGTTCCTCAGTTTTACTCTCTTTATACCTTTCTCTGTTTTGACCTGTGGCCGCAGCGAGCATTCATCTGTCGCGATTTAGCGTTTGGCATTAAACCGAGTGTTACGCTGTCTTCCACCTTCCGCGCAGTTGTTTCCATGGAACCATGGATGTTGCTCCACAGCCTAATAGACTAATAGACTAATCTCAAATTTTTAGTCTTGACCTTGAAATGACCTTGAAGAAATTTCATTTCTTTCCCCTGCCGTCCCTTCATCAATTGTAGAACCATCGTTTCAAAAAAATATTAATATATATGTATGACCTCATTTCAAGGTCAAGACTAAAAATTTGAGATTAGTCTAAAGAAAATTCATCAAAGCAAAGTGTTTTGCAGAAAACAAGTTATTATTACCAATCGGTTTTCCTGTCACAGGAAATAAAATGATTGTGCTAGAAATTGAGATTGACTAACTTAATATATTTATTTTGTTAAAATAATTAGTTTTCGAAAATTGCAAAATTACAATGGCGTGTTGCTTTCATCCAATTTGCACAATAAAATTCAATGCGCATATGCTGCAAATCAACGGAGATTGCTCGGAATTTGGGACATTATTTTATGGTCGCTAGAAACCAAATCAATCCGGATGATCTGACAGTAAAACATTAACTTTTCTGCTCACGAATGTAGTTTCGAGTTAACCAAGCTGGCGGAATGATTTAGCTTTTTACTAGAGCGAAAAACGAAAAGCTTTATTAACGGGTGGCAACAAAAATTTTGGAATTTTTTCGCGGCCTTTACGCTCAACAACAAGCGAGCTCAGAGAGAAATGAGCGTATGTATATGTTAGCTCTCTCTCTCTCCTCTTTTGTTAATATTTTTTGTTTTGTTTATGCTTGCCCAGTTTTACTAAAAATGGTGTCGAAACAAGAAGCATTTTGGGAGCGCGTTGTACACTTCTGCGAATTCCAACAGAAATCTCGGTAAAAAGTATACGGTACAACGCAAAAAAAATGTTACGGCTTCAACTGTTTACCATATCCTCAGATGCCAAACAACTATTCGCAAGCAAGGTAGGGGAAGACCAGCCAAAATTATCGACGCAGAAGGACATCGCTCTCTTTCTCGTTTCTTCAACAACAAGCCCTCTGGTTTGGCTAGCAATTAAGATGCTCTAGACGTATGTCTGAAGAAAATTTTGATCCCGTTTCTACAAAAACATTATGCAGATGGACAATACGTGTTTTGGCCGGATAGAGCATCATCGCATTACGCCAAAAAACATAATCGTTCCTGAATACCCATTCGATCCCATTTTTAAACAAAAACCACGACCCGAAAAATCTGGTTTAGTGTGCTCAATCGAAAATTTTTTCGGGATTTTGAGCTCCTTAGTGTACAAAAATAACTGGAGAGCCACGAATTCAGTTGATTGGTAGAAAGTTGACATGACGGCCGTACAACGCTCCTGTTTCGACGTCAAACGACAGCTTCGCCGAACAGCCGATTAGGGAGCGTTTTCAAATGTACACTAATTTTTTTTTCAACAATGGATAAAGTATCTTTAATTTCAGTATATCAGATCTTCTTCATGCATCTTTGTCTTTTTTTTTTGACAGCTTGAGAAAAAAATTCCAAAATTTTAGTTGCCACCCGTTCAATTAAGGCGGTGACTGTCAAGCAGCGAAAGCTTCAACGGTTTTATTGCTGCTTTCAGCAGAGCGTGACACGACTGCTTGAGTAGAAAGGTTATAAAAACCTTCTGAAGAGTGGGCCACCTAGTCTGAAGCCAGTTTTATCGCGATCGTTAGCAAAAACTCAGAATTGTTACTTGGGCTGGCAACCCGGTTACTGATAAACTATCGGTAGCAACCAGGTGTAGGGAGCACTTCCAGACGCTGAATTTAGAGCGGAAGCAATTGTAAGCGATGGCAAAGCTGTGGAGTCACCAACACAGGAGGAGCTTAAGAAGGCAATCAGTGAGCAGAAACCCAGTACGGCTGCTGGGAAGGATTCCGACTGAACTTCTAAAAGAGAAAAGCAAGCGACTATACGAAGCAATCTGGAAGGTAGAACCAGTGCAGGAGGAGTGGTTGGATGGCCTCATTTGCCTACATTTTTTTGTAGATACTCAGGTGTTCTCCCGTATCCTACAACTGACACCGTTAACGGAGTCCATCGTCGGAGAGTACCTAGTTGGTTTTCGTAAGGGTCGCTTCATGACGGATCAGTTGTTTACTTTGAACTAGTTTCTAGAAAAGTCCAGGAGTAGAACATCTAGGTTTATCATCTGTTTATGTATCTGTTTATCATATGCTTATGTTTACTTTCAGGCGGCGTACGATTCAGTGAAACGAAATGAGCTGTGGTAGATAACGACGAAACTAGTTAAGTTGATTTTTGCGACGTTGGATGGGCCAAAATCATGCGTCTGAATAGCGGGTAAAATCTCAGTCGCTTTCGTGACATTGAAGCAAGAGGATGCACCCTCTAATCTGCTAGTTAACATTGCCTTGGAAAATACAATACGAACAGCAAACGTGGAAAGCAACGGGACTATCTTCACGAAATCTCACATGCATTTTGGTTTTGGATTTAATCGGAAGCAACGTTAGAGCAGTTGAAAAGACCTTTAGGCGTTTTATATTGGAACCAGTGAGATTGGGACTTACCCAATTACCATTAACACCTCCAAAAGGAAGTTATACTTGCCGGTAGGAATCGAAGAAGTTTAAACGGTCTTGGTGCCGAGGTGGAGCTAGATGGGAAACGATATGAAGTAATGGAGGTCATTTGATAACGGTGTGGGTCGCGAAATAAAACGACGAATTGCAGCAACGAATCTGGCTTTTTACGGGTTACGTAGCCAGTTGAAGTTTCGTAGTTTGCCAATACGCACAAAACTGGCGCTCTCGGTGTCTCCGACATGAATCTTGGACGCTAAAGGAAGCTGATTGACGAGTGGTTGGAATTTTTGAGCGAAAAGGAAAATGGGGTGTGGCGTAGACGCATGAACCACGAGTTGCATCAAATATATAAATATTTTTTGTTTGTTTCACTACAGTTAGGTACACCGCGCCTAATAAAATTTTCGCAATAAAACAGATTCTAATAAAATAACAAATCAAACTGACGAAAATCACCGAAAAAATCAACAAGCTCTAATACTAAGAAAGTATACAGTTCGTGACCTATTGGGATGAGAAAATTTGGTTACTGTTTTTCAGAAATGAAAAGGAATGTATCGTAGGTATATATGGTTGTCATCCCAGGCTTAGAAGCAAAAATGTGCTGGCACGGGATTGGTGAATATTCCAAATTAAACTGTTTTCACTATATCGTTTAATACGTAGAAAGATTTCTGATCGACTGATATGAATACCTTTCGAATGGCTTGAGAAATGAGTGAGTTATTAGTGTTCAAAACCTATGATTTTTTCATGACTCTCGAATTTTCAGATTCGCTAACTTCGTTACCTTCCTGTAAGACGTAGTCTTACGTCAAAAGAAAACAATGACAAGTCAAAATAATGCAAAATCTGCATCCCAGTATGCCCCTAGCCCTAACGGACAGCTGGTTGCTCACGAGTTGTTTGCCTCGCGAGTGGGCTACGCAGAAAGACGCTACGAGGCATTCTCCCACACGAGCGTGTGGGCTAATGCTTTAAGGGATAAGTAGCTTTACAAACCCTTGCTGGTGATATTTTTCAAAATAATCGTTTATATTTATGCCAGTGATTATGCCAGTTCTGAGTAATGAAATCGTCAAATAACAAATTGATTTGATTTCTTCACCTAAAAACATCAAACACCTACCTACCAGAATTATGTGTATCATACCTTTTCGACGACTGGTCGTGAATACATTTACCTCACCGCACCAAAATCTTTTACCGCAATCAGATTGGTGGTAATCCTACCCCATCCGTTAATCGCCGGGCGATCAAAAAAGCGTCTAATCCCGTAGGAAGAGTTTCACGTTTCTCATTTCCTTCACTTCCGACCGGTGCCGGTGCCGGTGTGGTGCGAACACAACGGAACGGAGAACAATATCCAATCCGCCGATGCGCATTATTAGTAAGCAATAAGGCAACAGCAACCATGACTAGAACGCGAAGCTAGATGGAAATTCAATTGAATTTTCCACAACGACAAACAATATCACAATGCTGGCTGGCGTGCTCAGTCACAGCGCGCGCGAAGGAGCCTATTTTGGAAGATTTCAATCTCTACCGCCCACCCGCGCGACCTTGAGCCGGCAGCCCCACAGGTTCTGGGAGTGTTTATTTCCATTCGCTTTCCAATCCAAGCCAAGCCAAGCCAAGCTGCTGCTCCATGTTCGGTTCGGTGCAAGTTGAAGTATGCTAAACGCCGTACCCAGGAATGCGATCCGGATCTGAATATCGAAAGCGGAAGAAGGAGAAAAATAACGGGCTGAAGTACAAATCCTAGATAGGAAAAAATATGAGAAGCTCAACGCGAACACAGGGTAAACAGATAAATAAATCAGGACTGTTTGTTGTTTGTCATATGTCACACTTATTTTTCCGGATCTATTGCCACCCCCGTTCGATTGCGCTACCATTTCTCCGCGCCCGGCAACGGCGGATGAGTAGAAGTGTGACTCCACAGAAGGAGTGAGTGCTCATATGGTTGGAATGATATCGGAAAAAGCTTAGGCAGCAAGCGGCTGGTTGGTTGGTTGGTTGGTTGGTTGGTAGGTATACCTGTTTGTGATTTTAAAAGTGCCACCATGGTAGAAACGGAGCACACGGCTTGAACAACTGTGATAGGAAAATATTTTTGTTTTCGTCTACGATTAGACGGGGGGCTATGCTTTTTCTACGAATTTTGTGTCACAACAAAAGTTTTCTTATGCTTATTCTTATTAATACCAATACAGCCACAATCAGAAAAAGATCGATGCCCCACCTTTTACTATGGTCTAGACACTAGAGTCACTAGGTCCCACGGCCGACGTTCCAGTATCTCAGACCATAGCGTAGGATGGTCGGCCTCCCAGCCGAACATCCAAAGTAACGTGGGCGACGGCGGTTTGGAGGTCGGGGAGGAAGTGACGGTTACGAACGAGGAACTCATTGATATCGCTAAATCCCTAAAGGTGAGCAAGGCACCGGGGCCAGACGGTATCCCGAATATGGCCATTAAAGCGGCTATTTTAGAGGCTCCCGAATTATTCGGGGCAGTAATGAATAGATGCCTGGAAGCTGGCCACTTCCCGGACAGATGGAAGCGACAGAACCTGGTCCTATTGCCGAAGCCGGGAAAACCTCCGGGTGTCCCCTCGTCATATAGGCCGATCTGTCTACTCGATACTGCCGGCAAGGTGCTGGAGAGGGTTATCCTTAACAGACTCGTACAGTACACGGAGGGTACAAACGGTCTGTCAAGGAACTAATTCGGCTTCCGAAAAGGCAAATCTACGGTGGATGCCATCTTGTCTGTCACTAAGACAGCCGAGGTGGCAATCCAGCCCAAGAGGACAGGTATTCGTTATTGCGCAGTTGTCACGCTCGACGTGAGAAATGCGTTTAATAGCGCTAGCTGGGACTCCATAGCCAGCTCGCTTCGGAACGTCCAAGTGCCGGTGTCGCTGTACAGAATTCTGGAAAATTATTTCCAGAATCGTGTGCTATGCTACAACACGGAGGAGGGTCAGAAATGCGTTCCAATCACCGCAGGGGTTCCGCAAGGTTCCATACTGGGCCCGGTGTTGTGGAACGTCATGTATGACGAGGTGTTGAAGCTAAAGTTTCCGGTAGGGGTGGCGATTGTCGGCTTTGCGGACGATATCACCTTGGAAGTCAACGGTGAATCTATCAGAGAGGTTGAGTTGACGGCTGCCCACTCTATAAGCATTGTTGAAGATTGGATGCGATCCAGGAAACTGGACCTAGCGCATCATAAAACGGAGGTTATCGTGGTTAACAACCGCAAGTCGGTGCAGCAAGCAAATATCAGTGTCGGGGACTGCACTATTTCGTCAACGCGGTTCTTAAAACTCCTTGGAGTCATGGTCGACGACAAGCTCAAGTTCGGGAGCCACGTCGACTATGCCTGCAAGAAGGCTTCCACAGCTATTTCGGCATTGTCTCGTATGATGTCTAATAGCTCTGCGGTATATGGCAGCAAGCGAAGGCTTTTAGCCAACGTGGTCCAGTCCATACTCAGGTATGGCGGGCCGGTGTGGTAATCGGCGTTAGGTACCAAAAGCTATCTAGCCAAGCTGGAAAGCACCTATCGTCTCATGTGCTTAAGAGTGGCGAGTGCGTACCGCACAGTTTCACATGACGCAATCTGCGTCTTAGCGGGTATGATGCCTATTGGTATCATCATCAGCGAGGACGTAGAGTGCTTCAACCAACGTGGAACTAGAGGCATACGGAGTACCACAAGATCGGCCTCGATGATCACATGGCAGCGGGCATGGTCTGATTCCACAAAAGGCCGGTGGACACATAGACTTATCCCGGAACTATCCGGATGGGTCAACAGGCGTCATGGCGAAGTCAACTTCCACCTGACACAGATTCTGTCAGGGCATGGTTGTTTTAGACAGTATCTGCACAAATTTGGGCATGCGGAGGAAACTGCAGAACATGCTTTCTTCATATGCCCTCGTTTCGAGGGCGTGAGAAGCAACATGATGGCAGTTAGCGAACAGGACACTACTCCGGATAACTTAGTCCAAAGGATGTGTTCTAGCTCGGACGTCTGGGGTGCGGTCAATGCGGCTGCTACCCAGATCGTACTTGAGCTACAAAACCGCTGGAAAGCCGATCAACGGCGAATAAACAGCCTAACTACCATAGTCCAGTAGTTATCTAAGAGCGTGCGTTAAGCACAATAGCCCCTCCCTGAAGTAATACCGAGAAGGTGGTTCCAGGGGGGATTGAGGCTGGAGACTCGAGTAGGGTTTTAGTGGGTCTGGATCTTCACGATCTTCACGGGATACCAAACCCCACTCCCTGAGCTGTCTTCTCAGGTGTCTGATAGCAGATTTCCCTACTCGTTAAAAAAAAAAAAAAAAAAAAAAAAAAAGACACTAGAGTGACTGTGTTAACGACTAGAGTAAGATCATTTTCGAACAAATTCGCTGACAAGAATTTTATAGAATTTTAAGTGGTCTAAGCTCTATAAACAAAATCCTGGTTTGCCATATAACTTTGCACTATTGCCTAGGAAATTGGAATGCCTTTTGAATAGTTTGTTAGCTTTTCGGCAGGCTCATAACATTATTTGCTTTTATTGGCCAAATAGTGGTACAATGACAATGACGACACTATGGTTCCCAAGCAGTGGAATTAGGCTTTCGAAAGAGTGGGAAAATGGATGGTGCAATGGATGATGGATGAAGATGGAGGATTCGGGAAAAAGTTCGAGTAATCAGCTGTGGTTAGAAGTAAGGCTGAAGGGAAGGATCTTACGACACGCTTAAAAATCAGTAAGGTATATCTGAAATAAATCACGTAATTTTACTTTAACTAGATTTTTGTGTCCCAATTGTTCCGTATTCAATCTTTTTGGTAAATTGCATTATGAATAGAATCTCTATGCTACAGTTCAAGTTTTAGACGAAAAACTCAGCAAGAATGCACTGTTTTACTTACATTATAGTCTACTGAATTACATGTTCGAATCACTCGAAGTATTAAGAACTCAGGATAATACATTCAGTGCGCACAATTCGGTATACATAAATACAGTGTACAAGCTTGTTGCCAATGATTGCCGACCCGTGCCGGTCGCTAGGCCACCGACTGATATATCGCTTATGCTGTTCTTCCTACGTCCTATCATGCTGTTGAATGGCACCGACGGACGAACACACAGAGAGATAGAAGCGGCGTAAATCGCGTACCTACAAACCGGAAGCTATCCGCATCAAGTGCCCGGGACCAGCAGCGGCACTTAATCAATATGTTCCCATTCGTTGACCGGCATTCATGTACAGTTTCCAGTCTGTAAATGATTTGCTTGATGCGTGCTGCATCAAATACCGCAGGTTACACTCAACGAGAGGTTTTATTTCTGCCATGAGTACCATTGGCCGGTGGTCTCCTGATGGTAATTAGCAAACTACCGCAATGTTGTACCGTCGCTGATTTGTCGATTAGATAAAACCCCCTGCAGATCGTCTCGCTTGCTAGACAGCCGCAACATTGATGTGATAATTTGCGATAGTCTGTAATAACTGTGGTCTACCAATTACGAATGTAATTTTAATTAATGGAATCAATTTCCGCTTACTAGAATGCCTAATTTGAAGAAACCAAAATTCTTGGTTCTTCCGAATAATGCTCCAATACTTTATTCCATCCATTTTACTGCTACAAATCTAGGAAAGGATCCTTGAAAGCACTCCATCACCTGCGTAGAAATTCATCATTTCGATCATCGCTCTCGGAACTGAATAAATAAATTCAATTCAACCACCTTAAAACACCATTCGTCTGCGGCCTAGAGATAATTTATTCGTCCTGTGCTGACCACACGAGTCGATGTCATTTTTTCTCTACAAAGAAACCTGCAACGACCCATGTCCACCCGTCTACCCGGCAGCCAACGGAACCGTGCGGCAAACAGCGGGCATCGGTATAGGTATATTCTCGTTCCCCACTTCGTTCCTCCGTTCGTATGTTCCGCTTCAGCGCCAGCTTAGTTTACCCGCTGGCTGCCCTCAACCTGGAGTGGAGTGTTTTTAAGGAATCTGCCACAACCAGAGCCCGGCTGTGTAATCCCTCTCTGTATCAATCATCCACCGCAGTCTAATCCAAATCAAACACGGCCGAAAATTGACTCCCGGCCTGGCAACCCCAAACTGTTTCGTGTAAACCCACACGGACGGACGGCCGTACAGCACCAATTCTCTGGATGAATGAACGAGGAGGAATAAATATCTTTAATGTAATTTGTTACAATCGCTTTCCGGTTGTGGCCAGCCTAGAATCAGTAATTCAGACCACGTGGCTATGTGCTACGTTCACGAGACGAAACGATGCTTCGTGGTGGAAATGTGGAGATGTGGCGCACTCGTCAGCGGCAGATTCGCCGGTGTACTTCCCAGCCCACCACACCGCAAGGCAAACTGGCGGCACTGATAAGAACGATAAAGCAACAAATTCAGCTTAGCAAAACAGGGTAGCAGCCAGCGGTGGGAAAAATACTTGCCCGACCTGTCTGAGCGCCGAGGCTGGGCGCAGCACGACGGCTGATGCGGCGGGATGGCGGGTGGGCGGTTGGGCGGTGGGCTCGTCTTGCGGGATTACTGCGAATCGATTCCACCGTCGTTGTTGGTAAAATCTCCTGAACGGAAACGAATTGAGCCAGAAGAGGGAAAAATAACACTATAAAATTAATTGAATACAAAGTCAATGCGTACGGGGAATAGTGATGAGGCCCCGATGCTGGGGAGATCGTTTAGCTGCCTTTTTGCACCAGACATGTGTAGGCTGTAGGCTTTGGACGAGTAACTGCAAACAACGTCTACCGGAGCCGGAGAGGATTTCCTAATATGGATATTTTGGTCATATAATATGTAGAATATGAATGCAATTACATGTGCGTATAAATATTGTTAATGTCCTGAAGCGAATCAGAATTGTAAAAATCAGAAATAAAAATCAACAAGACCAATTTGAAACATTTTTTTAAACAACTTGCCCATTAATAAAAACGCAATGAATGTATTTCACCGGGAATACCAGTATTATACTGAACATCACAAGCTGGTTGATCAATCACAAATTATAATACTATAACTGAATGGAAAATATTTTTAACACCGAATTGTGTAGTAGTGCAAAAAAATATTGGATTCCTTTTTGTAGTTTGATGAAAGCTTTGATTTAGACACACTGTTGTGCAGAGATTTTAACAAAATGTGTGGAACGAAACTTTTACAATGTATTGTGGACCCATTTGTGTATTTTATACTATATCAGAATAAATCATTTAATCCGCCTTTGATCTATAATGTACATGACTTGTTTGTACGTTACTAGATCAAGGGTCTAGAAAAATTAAAACTTTACTCTTTGATTTACTTCAATCTTTCTTAACTAGTGCTTTCGTACGACGATAACCATCTTTCGTAGCATCATGCCTAGTTTAGTCTATTATTAGAACTCTTTCCTAGATTAACTAGTTATTCCCGTAATTACTCACTACATTACCTCCATTATTGATCCAGCATGACCTTACTCGCAGTGCTCGGGCGCAAGAATAGATGCGGTTTGTTCCCGTGAGCTTGGGAGCTCGCCAGCTAAGCGCGATTGTCATACACACACTCGTATAGCTGAAGCACAAGCACAGCCACACAAGAGCATTGACCTTCAAAATGGATTAGACACAGCTTTTAAAAAATCATAACAGTATCCATTCCCTCGTACACGCGGCAAAGCAAAATAAACCACCTGATCATGAATATTTTGATTAAAAAATACTACCGATCCTAGGTTACTTTTTTGGAGTCTATGAAAGGTATTGTCCCAAGTAACAATTTCAATTTTAAGGTGCACTTGAAGAGGTTTCCAGCATTTGCTGCTTAAAACCGATCTCAAAACTTGTAATTCTACAAAGCTGCGATAAAACAGCCTTAAAACCCTTATAAGGCGAGGGAGGCCCACACTAAAGAAGGTTCTCAAGAAAATTTCCAAAGATCCTTTTAAAACTTGTAATTCTTATCGATATCTATTTATAATGACTTCCAAGAGTCGCTTGAAACAAAAAGAAAACTGCCACAAGTGTTGATGATTTTATGGTTGTCTCTTCAAAGAACACTTGCAAGGCATGATACACTTCTCACAGCCTTAAATGTTTTAAATTGAACAAGAGCTATATGCTATAAGCATTCACAGATATTTCGAAATGGGTATAAATGAAAATTGAAAATAAAAATTGTGATAAAAGCAGCTGCTTTGTTCCTCATAAATGAGAAATTTTTCATGCCACGCTCGGTTTGTCGATGTTGTGTGACATGAAAGTTAGAAAATTTTAACGCGCCAGTTATTTTTGCTAGATTATTGAAAAATTAAATTAATAAAAAAAAAATTATGATTTCATGAAGCTGTTGATAGCTACCAAATGTTTAACTAATTGTGGCAAAAAGGCTTTTATATGCCTAAACATTTATTTAAAAAGATGAGATCACTAATATTATTGCATAATACCATATTTATAAGCGCCCATATGCAATTGACTACAATTTCAAAAGTAACCAAAATAGCCCTGTTCGCCATTTTTTCGATGGTTTTATCCAAATCAACCCGAAAGCGCTTATTAGACTAACATTTCTTGCACAAGACAAAGAAATTTTTTCCAAGAGCGCGATAAGATCATCAATACTTATTGTATTCTTGAAGAAGACAAGTTGCGCTTGAATAAGAATTGTTTGAATTACTTGAGGGCACCAAGTTTTGCAAGATAACCGTTCTAGTATAAACAACGAAAACATCAACGAAGTATCGACGTAACGCGTTTATTTTACAAGTGGTATTGGTACAAAAGTTTTTAAAAATTATGCTTGAACTGCTTCAGTGCCTTCAAACATTTTCCATACAAAGACATCTGACTTATGAACTCTATATTTAGTTTAAAAAATACGAAAAGCTCTAGAGGAAACCCGGACCGCCTCTGGCAAATGCATCATTACCGGCACTATCCTTCCCCAGTTCAGTTAGTCCTGAGATCTTTATTGTTTTGTGACTTCGCTGATTGTTCATATGAAAGAGTGTTCAAAATACTACACAGGTTTTCGCTTAATTTTCGTTTAAAAGATCTGCATTCTTCAATTTTCTCTAGGTTCAAACACCCATTTTGACAGATTAGTTGTTTACGTTAGAATGTTCTTATTCAAGAGTCTAATTTCTCTTTCAAGAATATAAAATTTTAAGAGAGTTTTAAGGCAGTATTGTTAAGATAAACGAATCTTGCAGAAGAATGTCATAAGTTTTTGTCAAAACTATTGTTAAGTTTTAAGGAGCGTTGTTTTTAAGCAAGAATGAAGTATCCTTTAAAACCCCTTATAAGGCGAATTACACTTATTGAAAATTTAGTTTTATGGGTGATTCTTCAAGTCTCCTTCAGTCGTACTTCAGAAATGTTAGTCAAATAAGATAAAATTTACTTGAGGAGGAACATTATAAAACCTAACAGACTTTGAAATGCTCTGATAAAACTACTATAAGAAATGAATAAGACCAATTTGCTATTGGATTGTTACTTGGGGTACTTACTTATTTAATCAGCTCCAGGCCGTGGTTTCCTCTGCTGCACAAAGAAGTCGTCTTCATTCCACTCGGTCCTTGGCCGCAATTCGTCAGCCACGTAGTCTGCGTAGGGTCCGCAGGTCGCCTTCCACTTGATCGATCCATCTTGCTCGCTGCGCGCCCCGCTTTCTCGTTTCAGGTGGATCGTTATTGAGAACTTTTTTAACCGGGCTGTCGTCCAACATCCTCAGGACGTGCCCAGCCCATCGCAGGCGAGTCCTCCACGAGCATGGTCCATGCCTCCTGACTGTAAAGGACTAGCGGTCTAATCAGCGTCTTGTAGATTGTTAACTTCGTGTGGTGGCGAACTTTGTTCGATCGCAGTGTCCTACGGAGTCCAAAGTAGGCACGATTTCCTGCCATAATGCGTCTTTATATTTCTCTGCTGGTGTCGTTGCTGCGGTAATCAGTGAGCCCAGATACACGAACTCTTCTACCACCTCGATTTCATCACCGTCTAAATGAATCCGGGGAGGGAGGTCAGCATTCACTTCTCTAGAACCTCTTCCTTTCGTGTCCAATCCGTTTAGCTTCAGCTTTCCGCTACGTTTCCATTTGTTTTCGATACCTACATTAATGACAAGTCCAATCCGTTTGGCTTCAGCTTTCAGTCCGATGTACGTTTCCGCTATCCTCTCAAACGTACGTGTAATGATGTCAACGTCGTCAGCGAAACCAAGAAGCTGGACGAACTTCGTGAATATCGTGCCAATCATGCCACTCGTGTCTATCCCCCCCACTCTTCTTATCACACCCTCCAAAGCGACGTTGAACAGCAAACATGAAAGCCCATCACCTTGCCGTAACCCTCTTCGAGATTCAAAGGGACTCGGGACTGCCCCTGATACTCGAACAACACACATTACTCGATCCATCGTCGTCTTGACCAATCGCGTTAGTTTATCCGGAAACCCGTAGTAGTGCATAATATGCCATAGCTGATCTCGATCGATCGTGTCATACGCCGACTTGAAGTCGATGAATAAATGATGCGTGGGCACGTTGTGTTTGCGATATTTCTCCATACTTGCCGAAGCACGAAAATCTGATCCGTGGTGGCACGGGTACCCATGAATCCCGCTTGATATTACCCCACGAACTCCTTTGCAAATGGTGATAATCGACGACATAAAAGTTGGGAGAGTATCTTGTAGGCGGCGTTGAACAGTGTGATTGCGCGGTAATTACAACAATCCAACTTGTCACCCTTTTTGTAGATCGGACACACGATGCCTTCCGTCCACTCCTCCGGTAGTAGCTTCTCCTCCCAAATCTTGACAATGACCCAGCGCAGTGCTCTAGCCAGTGTGTCTCCACCGTATTTCAGCGGCTCGCCGGGAAGCGGATCAGCCCCAGCCGCTTTATTGAAAGGTATTGTAAATGAGTTTAAATACTTACTTTTACTTCAGTGATAACGATCGGTTATCGATACTGTTTCAAACGATTTGTGGTCCTCCAATACTGTCGATCCCGGGATGCCGTTCTCCATTCCCCTCGAGCACCAGCTGAACGTGCATCGTCATCGACAACGAACAACCATCGGGTGCGGGATCTTCCTGGTTATGTGCTAAAAATAGTTATGGGTACTCCTTCATCGGGGATTCTGCCCACGTGCCCAGCCCGCCACAACCTGCCTCATTGTACTAACTTTACTATACCGTCATCCGGGGATACTTGCAACACCGGGGTTACTTGCAATACCTTGGCGCATCGCGCTTTTGACAGATCTAACGCATTTGTTTGTTAACATAACCATTTGTATCCAATGCCATTTAAAGAAGGGATGTTTACCTATTGTTTAGTTAAGTTTAATCCATTACATCATTGTTTTGCTTGTTTTTATACGATTGGAAAGTAATTTCACTTTTAAAGTAGAAAAAATGGATGTGCAAAGTTGCGTCAGTTCATTGACATGGAATTATTTTTTATTGTTTGGTTCCTGTACACAATAACTGCATCATATAGGCTAAGAAATAGCAACTTTGAGCGTTGTTTATATTTTGAACTTATAGACAAAGCAATAGACGAAATAGGGAAACAAAAAACGCCTCCAGTACCTCTTGTTTTACTACAAATACATTCAAAATATCTCAAAATAGTCATTCACGGTTTGATATCAGCTATAAAATCATAAGAAACGCAAAATCAGAAAAGTGTTGCAAGTAACCCCGTTTACTGGGTAACTTGCAACACCCCTATTTTCGGTTTATTCTACAGATTCATTATTTTATATTTTTTCTCATCATCATAAATCAAAAGTACTCACCACTATACAAGTTTTGGCTATTTACACTTGGACCTAAACGGTATACTTCGAAAGTTATACTAAGTCAAAGTTCAAAAGTGTTGCAAGGATGACGGTATGATATAAGGAGATATAACTTTACTATATTTATAAGGAGTCATTCTCGGTGTAGTGGTAGAAGCATTCACGCTTCTCACGCCGAGGACGCGGGTTCAAATTCCAACCCAGCAAAAGTCACGAATAACCTAGGCTGTTAAAATGACTACTGTACATCCCTCCCGACAAAAGCCTAGATCCCATTGTGATTGAGAAGTTTATTTCTTCTATTCGCAAGTTCTGCGAAAAAAAAACATTCAATTGACGGTATTTTGATTTGCGGCGATTATTGCGGAGTTTCCACTAATTTAGAGTCCCACGCGAAAATTATTAGCGTGGTTATTTTCTACGTTTATCACACATGTGTGCTATTTCGCCATTTGAACCATCAGTTTTTCGTTATTGCGTTCCCACTGCACCCCTCCTTGCTTGACCAGCATATTTTCAATGAATTTAGTATGTCAGGATAATTATTATTAAAAAAGGAATTTGCGTAGGACTCGTGAAATTGCTGCAGGGTACAATATAATCAACCACATATTACTTGGGACCGCAAAGACGACATGATTCGCCACACGAACACATTGAAATTTGGTGCGACAAGTGCAGCTTTAGTAGCCGGAATGGATTTTCTCAACCTCCAACAAGCCAATTTGAAGTGTATTCAGCTTGGTAGAGTCCTTGATTTGGTTTTTCTTTCTGCTGAGCACTCGGTATCTGTTGATGACACGTGTGTTGCCCCTCTGCTCCCCGTTGACACACATCCCCCGCTGTTGATTTCGTAATCTGCAATTAAGGACTATTTGGAGAACTATGCGAACTAGATAAATTTTGGCCTACTGTCAGAGTTTTTAATTAATTGCGACTGGAAAATTTTATTCAATATGACAGAGTTGGATAATATGGCTTGCTTATTTTGTGGCACTATTAACCTGTGGCTTCGGTCTAATTTACCACTCGTTAAGAAACGTCGCATGCCACCATGAAGTACTTGCCATTTTTTTTTATTTGCGTTTGCTGAAACGTGCTCATAACGCAGACTTGCGTAAACACCGTCACCGTAGATCAGCCGAATCGAAACGTGAATTTAAACGTGCTAGTCCGGAGTATTGTTGTTAAGTCAACGATAATCCTGACTGACGCTTCTGTGCACAAATCATATGTTCTTCGCGTACAAACTGATATGCGAAAGAACCCGATAGGATTTTGGCGTTTCGTCAACTTGAAATGAAAATGCACTGCTGTCCCGGCCAACGTTTATCTTGACGAGTCAGAATCGTGTTCCATCACAGATTCCTGTGAAATGTTTGCATCTTTCTTCTCCTCTGTGTTCTTGCATGCGTTCGCTTCTGATACTGAAGCTGAATTGGCTGCGATGCGACATTCCCGAAGGGCTAGTCGACCTCAATACCTTTGAAATTATTCCAATAATGGCTATCAAAGCATCACGTTGCATCGCGCAGTTCAAGGAAAAAGCACAAGTGGACGCCGTATACACTGATTTGAAAACTGCATATGACAGGATTGACCACCGCATTCTTTTACGAAAGCTCCAGCAGCAGCACAACGACAGCTGCGTTGGCTTGGCTCAGGTCGAATCTTGCAAGTTAAGTTGGAATCTACCGTTTCATCTGCGTTTACAAATAAATTTGGTGTTCCCCAAGGAAGTAATAGGAGACCTTTGCATTTTATTTGATTGTTCAACGACATAGCCGCACTACTTGAAGCCGATTGCACAATTGTTTACGCTGACGATCTCAAACTGTATCTTAACGTGCACTCTATCGAGGATTATAATCGGCTGCAAGATTTACTAGATGCCTTTGTGAACTGGTGTAGGTTAGGCTACTTGATTGTGAGTGTACCTAAATGTTAGGTAAACCCGTTTCACCGTATTCAGAATCCGATTATGTTCGACTGCCACATTGACGGAAATACTCTCCGGAAGGTTGATCAGATTAACAACCTCAGCAGCTTATTCAACTCCAAACTTACGTTCAATGGTCACCGTTCCTAGGTTATTTCCAAAGCATCCCGGCAGTTCAGATTCACTGCTAAAATTGGAAGAGATTTCAGGGACCCTTATTGCTTAAAATCTTTGTATTGAGCATTAGTTTGTTCTGTATTTGCAAACTCAAATGTAATTTGACAATCCCATCTGGATTTTTAAAATCGAACGCATCTGGAAGAGACAGCAAGAGAGAGGGGAAGGGAGGGAGGGATCGAAAGGAAGAGAGAGAAATCGAAAGGACGGAGAGAGCTGAAGGAAGGGAGAGAGAGCTAAAGGGAGGGAAAGAGCTAAAGAAAGAGAGAGAACTTAAGGGAGAGAGAGAGAGCTAAAGGCAGGGAGAGAGCTAAAGGGAAGGAGAGAGCTAAAGGGAGGGAGAGAGCTGAAGGGACAGAGAGAGCTAAAGGAAGGGAGAGAGCTAAAGGAAGGGAGAGAGCTAAAGGGAGGGAGAGAGCTAAAGGGAGGGAGAGAGCGAAAGGGGGATAGTGAGTGAATGAGTGAGTGAGTGAGTGAGTGAGTGAGTGAGTGAGTGAGTGAGTGAGTGAGTGAGTGAGTGAGTGAGTGAGTGAGTGAGTGAGTGAGTGAGTGAGTGAGTGAGTGAGTGAGTGAGTGAGTGAGTGAGTGAGTGAGTGAGTGAGTGAGTGAGCGAGCGAGTGAGTGAGTGAGTGAGTGAGTGAGTGAGTGAGTGAGTGAGTGAGTGAGTGAGTGAGTGAGTGAGTGAGTGAGTGAGTGAGTGAGTGAGTGAGTGAGTGAGTGAGTGAGTGAGTGAGTGAGTGAGTGAGTGAGTGAGTGAGTGAGTGAGTGAGTGAGTGAGTGAGTGAGTGAGTGAGTGAGTGAGTGAGTGAGTGAGTGAGTGAGTGAGTGAGTGAGTGAGTGAGTGAGTGAGTGAGTGAGTGAGTGAGTGAGTGAGTGAGTGAGTGAGTGAGTGAGTGAGTGAGTGTGTGAGTGTGTGTGTGTGTGACTGAAGTGTGTGTGAGAGAGAACTGTGGGGCTTCTGTTGTACAAACAGGTGATCTACCGGTTTCCAAGGATTCCAAGTGAGTTAGTTTTATAGCTATCCATCAAGTAATGTACATTTTACAATCATATTTACTGTGAAACTTTAAACATTTACTGTATTTACTTCACTTGCATATAAAATGTTCTATCCATTTTCCCTAGCATTTAGTTTTAAAGAAATGATCCAGTAGGTAAAATGAGTCATTCGACGACGTAATCTGCTTACAATTCAGCTGATTTTTCCAATTTTAAACTACGAGCACACAAGCTCAGAGTGAAACTACTAAGATATAGAGATTAGGCTAATGAAGAAAGCTTAACAAACAAATTGGAACAACAAATCAAAGCATAAAATGAATTCAAAGTTGTGCTGAAATCGAAGTTCAAATAAAAATTGTATTTCCAAATTAGGTTTTGTTTTGGTGAATGTGAAATTTCTCTCGTGGGGGGCTCCGTAGCCGCAAGGTTACCGAGTCTGCTTTGACAAGCGAGTGTTCGTGGGTTCGAATCTTAATAGAATCAAGCCATTCGATGTGAAGTGACTTTAGCATGGGTTTATTCTCAGGCCCCTCATTTACCCTTCCTTCATGCTGAATTCTATATTTACCCTCTGAAGCCTCTTGACAGAGCAAATTTCCCTCCAATAGTTAAGTATACTGATCAGAGGTACGAATGAGTCCTCGCCAGGGACAGCTATAATATGGGATAGTACTGACAGCGAGGAATAAGTGGGTAAAGTAGATCAAGCTTTAAGGGAAGGGTAAACCCCAATACACACAAGTACGCATAAAATTTAATAAGCATATCGCTCATTCAATAGTGATTATAGCGAAAAGAAATGCAGTGCAGGTCATACAGCAAACACCCGGGCGATATCACAATAAATCAACTATACTGGTCGCAGTGATGAGTCCACACAAGGAAAAAAATGTGTAATTTCTTAACTGTGCAACCTAACTGTATAACCCAAAATTTTTAGCATTTTTTTTGTTGCTGTTGCGAGCGTGATCCGCCTGACGATGCATCTACCCATAATTGCATTGACCACGAAGCCCTCACTGCCTTGAATTTGCTTCACCTTGTGTCACATCACTAGAGACCTGTCATAGGGAGTACCAGAGTTGTGCATACCATTGAAATGCGTTTTGTTTGTCAGTGAGTATTATCAAAAACCTAATTGCTGAATCGAATTGAAATTGAAAAATCTAAAGCTTATGAGCCAGTTAGTACGCTGAACGAAAACTGTATTTTTGAATAATATTAAATTTCATACCTTATTTGTCACTGCAAATAATGAAACCAGTGAAATAACCCTTAAATTAGGTGCTTTATAGTCTGGATTTAATAGATGTTTTGGAGTGCCTCAAGGTAGTTCTGCAGGACCGTTGCTGTTTTCGTGATTAGTGATTAGTTGTTTTGAGTTTCACTGCCTGTTATGAATACATAAAAAAATGTAAACAACAATAAAAAACAGTGAGTGAGGTGCCCAGTTAAACGTGGATTCCAGAATTAATTCACGCTTAATTGATTATTATCAAGATGAACCAATTACTCACTTTGTTCAGCTGTAAGTCCTATTTTGTAACAACATCATGCAATTATTAACAAAGGAAATCTGAGGTGCTGAGCTGAGGTGTACTGTCATTACCATTTTAAACTACTTATTTTTCATCTTATATCTAGTTCTGGACAAAAAAAAAATAGTCGTAGAGAAAGCCAATATTTCATAAGTATTTCAATGTGCTAACGATTCTGTTAGACTAGACCGCCCGGACGGATCAGTCCATTTGCATTGATTTGCCATTATTGAAAAATTCCCATTGAATAACGGTGCATATAAGGGAATCCTTACGTGTTGCTAATCCTTGCATCGTGCGGGCTATCGGTGCCTCTCTTTGTCGTGTATAAAGCCTATAAAATCACAAAGAAATTGCTTTGCATGGTGAAGTCAAATCCGGAGAAGCTCCTGCTTCTGGTTGTTTCTTGTTCACGTGCAGCGCACCCTGCTTCGGACATGTTTCCGTCCCGATGGAGAATATCCAGATCCCTTGGTTGGGCGTTCGGGCTGCAAGCAAGGAGCTGTTTCCTGTGTACTTACTCCTGGGCTCGTGCTGTAGTACGCTTACGCTCGGTTGTTGTTGGTGCAATAAAAAGTGCCTTCGAGCGTTAACAAAATTTGTAGCAAAACAATAGAGTGGAATAGTTGGAAGGGAAATCTAATAAGGCAATCATGGCTGCAATATTTTAGCGTGAAATGAAAAATTCCTACTGTTTATGCCCTGGTGATCAACTTCAAACTGTGTGCCGGGTTCGATGTCGGCCATGCCGGTTCTAGTCAGTCAGTCAGTCAGTCAGTCAGCTGCTGGTCATGTTTCGGATCGGTTTACGGCCGATCCGAGGTCGGGAAAAGTAATTTCACTAATGGCATCTGCGAGTGCTTTGTGCGGAAGTAAGCTAGAGAGCAATAAGCATTAAAATTTTCCCCATTTTTGTGCCGCTCGAGAGCACTGATAAAGAAGATGAAATTTTCAAAAGTAGCGGGAAACAGGTAAACCATTTTATTGCGAATCAATTTGCTTTGCAATTGCGATTTCATCGCTGCTGCCGTTTTGTAGGAGAGTTGCAGTTTGTCAGAAGTGACTTCTGCCGGACAGTTTTATTTTTCTTAGCTCCTTGATGGACGATGGTTTTGCCCGTTAAAACATTTTTAATATTCAATTCACTTATTTTCAAGTAACCATTTAATTTTTTTCAACGCTTTTTTTTGGATATCAGGCAAACATGTCGACAATGTCCAATGCCACGTGTGACCCAAAATAATTGCGCCGAATTCTGCTCAACTACTCTAGGACGGGTCGAGGTAAACATCCTTAGCGAGGATTGTTAGCGGAAATCTTGCGAGTGTACGGAAATGCCAAAAGCTCGGAACGTACGTTCGTACGTACATGTCACAAATATCGGTGGTCTCGGGAAGCGGCTTGTTGGACGAGTCCCACATCTGCAATGCGGAAATTGTTTGTGTTTGTGTCTTCTTGTTGTCAAGGCGGGTGGCAAAGCTTGCGGGTCGCAAACATATGAAATTCGCTTGCTCCTCTGCTCGACTTCCGTGTTTCACTTTCCGGTAATCGCCTGTTGTGCGAGTTTAACGCTGCCGCTCGCTAGCTGGAACGGAAAGGTGAACATTTTCTACGGCTACTTTATCGCCAAGGTAGAGGGAATACTCCGGGGAGCAGTTTCGTGGCAACAGCGCAACCATTTGGCGAAACTGACGATCGACCGACGAAAGCGATGCCAACGGAGAAAGCACTACCAGCGACGATGAAAACGAGGACGTTGTCACTGATAATGAGGCTCATCGTATGCATAAATTGGACGTTATGCAAAGCATTAAAGGCATAAGAATGGATAATATAAATTTATTTTCGACGCCAACTTTTAGCTTTTGGTATAATTTCCTCATGAATTTATTCGCACAGGTATTTTTTTCCCGCAGAGTGTCTCGAAAATGAACAGCCTGGTTAGTAAATGCTTTTAGACAGGATAAAAAAAGGAAACCAAATCCAATTTGATTAACTCTAATAGTTACGATTAAAAGTAGCAGCTAATTTGAATAGACACTTTAGATAAAAGTTATCAAAACTAAAAATAAAAGATAGTCGGAATAGGTTAGTGATTTTTTACTGCATTCAAAACCTCTCGGTATGGATATGGCTGACTTTAATTTTCTGCTAAAAACAAAAATAAATAAACATGGTAATTCAGCCCCCATGCGTTGGATGCGACAGATTCAACACCTTTGAAAATTGTTTTAGTCACGTGTCTTGGCGGCGTGACGCAATGCAGTCACGGTTCTACACCGTTGTGCGGAGCGGAGGCAGCACGCAGCGGCTGAGCAAAATTGAATCCATCCTGGCTTGCTAGCTAGCTAGTAGGGTGAACATGCCGAAACAATTCCGGCAAAGTATGCTCCTTCTCACAGCTCCCAGCTGCACAGCAGCTCGGGCTTGGGCAGCTCGGAAGAACGGGGAACCCGCAAGGTGAGCCGCCGCCAAACAAGTGCATAACGATGGAAAATGAAAATTATGTTGGTTTCCTTTGTGCTGGCTGGCTTGTTTCGGTTTTTTTTCAGTTCTGTCAAAACTCTGGCAGCCTGCAAACTTGCTGTCGCTGCTACTGCCGGCTACGTATGCCGTTTCCTTGCCGGCTGGGAGGCGATGCCGACGACGCAGGGATGGTGCATCTTTGCAACCAAAATACGTGAACCACAACAGTTTAGGACGATAGTGATGATGTTGATAGGATAGTTTGTAGCAGAGAGTGAGGTTTTGGTCACAATATTTTGCTGGTTGGCAGTCGCGGTAAAGAGAATGTTACATTTCCGGCTGAATGGTTTTAATATCATTTGAAATGGTAGGTCTTTTACAATTGACGAAGGGACGGTAGAAGAAAGTAATGAAAACTTTAGAGTGAAGGAGAAAGAGTGGAAAAGTAAGAGGGAGGGTTATTAGTAGCTACACTTAACAAGTAGTCGTTGTGACTCCTGCCTTTTGTCCAATACTGTTTCTTTTTTATTGAGAAGGTCTTAAATGCCGCGGAATGGAAGAATTCCATAAAACTGTGTAGACAGTGAGACAAACAGACTCAACAACAGAATGAAAAGACAGACAAACAGGCTGGATACATAAACAAGCAGACAAAAAAAACAGATTGTACAGACAGATAAACAGGCAAACAAACTGGACAGACAGACGAAAAGACCGGACAATAAGGCAAACAGACTGAGAAGACAGATAAACAAACGGGCTTGGCAGACAGACAGACAGACAGACAAATAGAATGGACAAACAGACAGATAGACAAACAGGGTGGACAGATAGATAGACAAACAGACTTGAGAGACAGTCAAACAGACTGGACAAAAAAATAAAAGGATTGGACAGACAGACGAGGATGTGGCTTCACGAGTCCAGATTCATTCTGCCGAATCTCTGACTGTGTGCTGAAGGGTGAGCTGAAACAATAGGAGTGCCGAACAGTCATCGCCATTAGATGGCCGTACAATCGCTCAAACAATAAAAAAAATTATAACGCCGTGTATCGAGGTTACTCAAAAGTTGCTGGGTCTCAAAAAGATAGTTCTCAACACACTTACCGGTCTTGTAACAGGACATTGTCCGAGTAAATATCATCTTCGGAATCTCGGTTCCGTACAAGATGACATTTAACCTCGGAACACTTGCTCTGTAATTGTGGAGCACTGATAGGACGCAGACTGCAGTACTTAAAAAAGGGCCTACTAGATCCCAGGGAGATCTGGTTTGTGTCGCCGATTAGGGTAACAAGGTGCATAAACCTAGTCATCCCTGATTGGCACCTGTCTCGCTCCAGCTACCAGCCTATCACTTCCTCAATGAGTGTTAGGTAAGCTTGATGCGTACAGTAAAAGAAATAAACGGGGTGTACCACAATAGTTCAAAATGCTGGACGCTGTGGTAAGAGTACCCAACAGAAGAAGATGGGATAGGTTGGATAGACAGCCCAAAAACTGAACAGATATACAAACAGACTTTACAGACAGGCAAACAAACTGGATAGATTGACGAGCAGACTGGACAGTTAGACAAAGAGACGGGACAGACAGACAAACAGAACGGACAGATAGAAAATCAGTCTGTACAGGCAGACAAACAGGTTGGACAGACAAACAAACAAACTAAACAAGCAAACAGATAGACTAGGCAGACAGACAAAGAGACGAGCAGACAGCCAAATAAGCTGGACAGACATATAAACAGAAATTACAGACAGCTAAACAAACTGGACAGGCAAATAAGCAGACTCGAAAAACAGACATATACACTGGACAGATAGACAAACTGACATATAAACTGGAGGGACAGACATACAGACTGTACAGACTATGTAAACAGCTGGGCAGACAGCCAAACAGAATGGGCAGACAGACAAACAGACTGGATAGGCAAACAAATAGACTGGATTGACAGTCAAGCAGGCCAGATGGGTACTGGACAGTCAAACAGGCCACATAGTCACACAAACATACTGGACAGGCAGACTGGACACACAAATAAACAGACTGGACGAACAGACAGACAAACAGACTGGACAAATGGACAAACAGACTGGACAGATAGACAAACATTCTGGACAGACATAAAAACAGACTAGACAGATAAACTGGATAGACAAACTAACAGACTTATTATAGACAGCCAAACAAGTCACCCAGACTGGAAAAAAGAGTCAAACAGAATTGACAGGTAAATAAATAGACTGGACAGACAGACAGACAGACAGACAGACAGACAGACAGACAGACAGACAGACAGACAGACAGACAGACAGACAGACAGACAGACAGACAGACAGACAGACAGACAGACAGACAGACAGACAGACAGACAGACAGACAGACAGACAGACAGACAGACAGACAGACAGACAGACAGACAGACAGACAGACAGACAGACAGACAGACAGACAGACAGACAGACAGACAGACAGACAGACAGACAGACAGACAGACAGACAGACAGACAGACAGACAGACAGACAGACAGACAGACAGACAGACAGACAGACAGACAGACAGACAGACAGACAGACAGACAGACAGACAGACAGACAGACAGACAGACAGACAGACAGACAGACAGACAGACAGACAGACAGACAGACAGACAGACAGACAGACAGACAGACAGACAGACAGACAGACAGACAGACAGACAGACAGACAGACAGACAGACAGACAGACAGACAGACAGACAGACAGACAGACAGACAGACAGACAGACAGACAGACAGACAGACAGACAGACAGACAGACAGACAGACAGACAGACAGACAGACAGACAGACAGACAGACAGACAGACAGACAGACAGACAGACAGACAGACAGACAGACAGACAGACAGACAGACAGACAGACAGACAGACAGACAGACAGACAGACAGACAGACAGACAGACAGACAGACAGACAGACAGACAGACAGACAGACAGACAGACAGACAGACAGACAGACAGACAGACAGACAGACAGACAGACAGACAGACAGACAGACAGACAGACAGACAGACAGACAGACAGACAGACAGACAGACAGACAGACAGACAGACAGACAGACAGACAGACAGACAGACAGACAGACAGACAGACAGACAGACAGACAGACAGACAGACAGACAGACAGACAGACAGACAGACAGACAGACAGACAGACAGACAGACAGACAGACAGACAGACAGACAGACAGACAGACAGACAGACAGACAGACAGACAGACAGACAGACAGACAGACAGACAGACAGACAGACAGACAGACAGACAGACAGACAGACAGACAGACAGACAGACAGACAGACAGACAGACAGACAGACAGACAGACAGACAGACAGACAGACAGACAGACAGACAGACAGACAGACAGACAGACAGACAGACAGACAGACAGACAGACAGACAGACAGACAGACAGACAGACAGACAGACAGACAGACAGACAGACAGACAGACAGACAGACAGACAGACAGACAGACAGACAGACAGACAGACAGACAGACAGACAGACAGACAGACAGACAGACAGACAGACAGACAGACAGACAGACAGACAGACAGACAGACAGACAGACAGACAGACAGACAGACAGACAGACAGACAGACAGACAGACAGACAGACAGACAGACAGACAGACAGACAGACAGACAGACAGACAGACAGACAGACAGACAGACAGACAGACAGACAGACAGACAGACAGACAGACAGACAGACAGACAGACAGACAGACAGACAGACAGACAGACAGACAGACAGACAGACAGACAGACAGACAGACAGACAGACAGACAGACAGACAGACAGACAGACAGACAGACAGACAGACAGACAGACAGACAGACAGACAGACAGACAGACAAGTTGAACAAGTTGGACAGACATACAAAAAAAATTACAGACAGCCAAACAAATTGGACAGATTTACAGACAAATAGAACGGACAGATAGAAAAACAGTCTGTACAGGCTGACTAACAGATTGGACAGAAAAACAGACAGACTGGACCAGCAAACCGATGGACTAGGCAGACAGACAAAGAGACAAGCAGACAGCCAAATAAGCTGAACAGACATACAAACAGAGATCATAGTCAGCCAAACAAACTGGACAGATAGATAATCAGACTTGGCCGACAGACTGGACATACAGACAAACAGACTGCACAGAGAAACAGTGTTTTGAAAATCCGTAATCAGAAGCCTTTTAGCAGAAGAAAAAAAAATCAAAGTAGCATGTGGTTTAGACAGCGAAAACAGCGGTAAAAACTAAGAAAAGTGTCCAAAGACAGAAACGAAGAAAGCAAGTATACATGAAAAACAGCAAAAGCGGAAACACAGAAAATAATGTTAGCAAATAGAAAACAACGAAAATAGTGTTTAATGCAAATAGAAAAAAGAACATTAAGCGGAGCAAATAAGGGAATCAATAAAACAAAGATGTGAATAGCGGAATATATATAAAAACATAAAATGGCGAAAAGAAAAATAAAACTTTTTGAAACACGAAAAAATAGATCAGAGTCATAGAGAATAGAGAGTCATATCAATCATAGAAGAAAAGTGAATCGAAATAGTACCGGTAGAGAAAATAGAAAATATTTCGGGGAGTGTAATTGAGAAAGCAGAAAAAGAGAGTACACAACAATCAGGAAATCGAGCGAACTGAGCCAAAACAAAACAAACAAGTGAGAAAAGAAAGAAACAAGAAAAACCTGCTAAACAAAAAATAGTTGGGTTTGAAACAAAAAAGTGAAAGGACAAATAACATTGAAAAAATAGATTCCAAATTGTTTCCACAGCAAAAAGCAGACAAATGAAGAAACAGATCAAACGGGAAAAACATAGAATGCGGAAAACGAACACCAAAAAAAGTATGGCATACAGAAAGAGGAGAAAAAAAACCGGAAAAAGCTGAGACAAATGAATCAAAATTGAACAAGGCATACAAAGATAGCGCAACTAAACCAGAAGCAAGGCAAATAGCAAAGAGAACAGAAAACAATGTAAAGATAGAAAACAGTTATAATAAAACAAGCAGAGTAAAATTGGGTGATTTTTGGTTAATGGTTTTTCTCTAAAAATCGTCAGAGAGAAACCTATGAGCAGAAGAACACAGAAATCCAAACAACAAAGAACAACGAAACAGAAAAATATAGAAAACGCAAATTACAAAAAAAAAACAGAGAAAACAGAGAAATGAAAACTTAGTAAATTTACAGAAGAGAGAAATGGAGGAAACGGAAAATTCAGAAAACCGAAAAAACATGGCAAGTAAAAAACAGAAACAAAGAAAACAATTTATACAACTCAACACAAGAGAATTGAACAAATAGAGAAAACTGTTAATAGCGAAAAAACAAGGAAAATAATAAATCATTAAAACAGAGAATGAAAAGAAAAAGAGAAAATATAATACAAAAAACAAAAAATGGGGCAACAACGAACACAAACATAAGGTCGAGAGTCATATCAAACAGAAGAAAATGAAATATAAATGGCTCAAGCAAAGAAAACAGAATATATTGCAAGGAGTGTAGAATAAGAAAAAATATAGAAATAAGAAGACAGATCGAACTGAGAAAGAAGAAAATAGACAAGAGAGGAAAGAGAGAAAGAAGAGCTGCACATATGAAAAAGAAAACAACCCAAGCAGCTGGTTAGTGCAACCTATTTGCGACCCGATATGGTCGGAGTTGCTGCAACCACAGCAATCCGGCGGAACTGGGCTGCTGCGGCAAATAGCAGGAAAAACAAAGAAAGCTCAAAATAAAATGAAATGTGAGAAATTTGAGAGAATAAAAAAAAACACACAGAAAAATCAGAGCAAGCAAAAAATTTTTTACTGAAATTAATGTGGAAAATGGAGGAGAACGTAAACTGAAATGAGGGAAAAATAAGAAAGAGATACACTCTTTTTACACGATTTTTTTACGATTTTCGTATAAACGCGTTTTGTCATTGTTATATTTTGATTTACCGCGATTTTTTAAGGGACTTTTAAATTTGAGCGGTTGTTT
The DNA here is from genome assembly GCF_943734655.1 of Sabethes cyaneus. Taxonomy (NCBI): domain Eukaryota; kingdom Metazoa; phylum Arthropoda; class Insecta; order Diptera; family Culicidae; genus Sabethes; species Sabethes cyaneus. Next base: position 131,586,390 of record NC_071353.1, read on the forward strand.
CGACGACTTTTGGATATTAAATAGCCTTTTTGGTTATTTTTGAATTAACGCGGTTTTTGAGCAATTGCAGCTCAAAACGCTAAAAAGAGGCCATTTTTGTTTCAACTATTTTTGATTGCAATGAAATTTTCCTGATGTGTTGGATACGACATAAGAATTCATTTTTCACTAGACTTGATTTTTCATCAAGAGTAACTATTAAAAAGGGCGTGTTTAGAAATGAGATAACTTTTTTTACAAATAATATCTTGAAAACTACCTATTTGATCAAAATGATGTCAAAGGAAAAGTTGAATGAAATTAGGGGTACTTTCAGAAAAAAATTACTTTGAAAAATTGGAAGAAAAACCTTCTCAGAACCACGATAAAAATCATAAAATGTCAATTATCTCAAAACCATCCCCACCGATTTGCCTAATTTTTTTAAAGATAGCTCAAATTATGCCCTAAAATCTCGTGAAGAGTTATCGTGCTTCGGATATAGTTTCAAATGTTATTTATTTTGTAAAACTCAAACAAAATCAAATTCTACCCATCATTTTGTACCAATTTTCGCATATAAACTTTTTTCTTAAACCCAGCCGTTCTCAAATTATTTCAAATTTAAGTGTTTCTTAAATAATTGGCACCTCATTCTGTGAGTAAATATGTTCAAAAAGAAGTGAAGAATTTGATTTTGTTTGAGTTATACAAAGTTTTGGCCCCAGGCGTTTGTAAAAAAATATGGTTATACTGCCAGAAAACCATTTTTTTTCAAACGCGTAAACATAATTAGCGTATAAACAAGTTACACACGATAACTAGCTAATAATTAGTAGATAACTAGTATAATTTGACAAACGGCACGTCGAAATGTCGAAATGAAGGCTGTATTTCAGAGCACCCGGGGCAAGGTGGACCTATTAAAAATACAGTGTTTCAGGACAAAGCTTCCAATTTTAATACATTTTTAGACGTACTACAAAACATTTCCATTCAATTACATATTATTTACATCGGTAAAACTTCAAAATAAAACCGAAAAGGGTTAAACCAAGAGGACAAAAGACAAAACAGTAGTCCATTAACTTGGCTTATGAGGGAGCGAACAGTTTGGTCACATTATGGCGACACATAACCGACATTATGTGAATCTGGGAAGGCAAAGTTGATATAATTAACTGAAAGTGGAAAAATAAAGCGTTCTAGTTGTTATGACGTAACTATCTCTTATGATAGTTTCACTATTAGCTCTATCGCATTGTGCATGGTAGAACAAACAAATTATAATCATATTCACGAACTATTAAAGAATGGTTAATCAGAAATTACGTCTTGTAACAATTGGATACAGCTACATATTCAAATACATTGCGTTACAATTCTGCATTACTGCGTAATTGTTAAGAATTTTGTTTTATATTTATCGTAATGTTGCCCGTCGTGCTAGAATAGTAATCTGCTTTTGTTACGGCATTTTTGAACGAACCATTAGTAGAAACATTGTCTTTGGTTGCTTTTTTCTAGGCTTTAACGTTGCTATATATTAACACAATTGTCTGTTATTTTGTGCTTTTTAATCAAATTTGAATATAGGTCCCATTTGCCCCGATAAATGAGGCAAGGGGGACCTATCGCCAAGATTTGGAAAATTCTCTTTAGATTCATTGCATGTAAATCGATAGTCCTTTTTTGTCATTAAACCTTTGAAGTGATACCGCTGAAGAGTTTCTGTGCTGCAAGAATTTTAAAATAATCTTATATGTAGATTGCACAATCGAATGCACCCTAACTATGCAATTTTAAAGTCCCACTTGCCAAGGGGTACCTTACATAAGTTGTGAACGAAATTGGAGCATTATATAATTACGATCTGCCTTTATTTCATTTCTATTTTGCCTCTTGATTTCGACGTTAACATAATTTAATTTTTGTCCTTAACCTAATCAGCTGCTAAACTGACTAACACAAAACTTTTATTTAAATATGTGACACGTGTTCAATTATCCTCCGTTCAATTCTGTTTAATTTAAACTTATGTTTCTATAAATAATTAAAGTACTTTAAAAACTCTCATTTCCAGTGCACAGTACAAACCAGCATACTGCTTTGTCGGTCTAATAAATGACATGTTTTACGACAATCTCACGGTTCAGTAGATTTCGTAATATGTGTTTAGTTAACTATTTCAGCTGCGCAAAATTGTTCTAAAGAATTATATCTGCGTCCCTCCCGCTGTTGTTAATGAGCAAAATTAGCACAATGAATTTAAGATTTAACATCACTAGTTTCAGCCCACGTAAGTATATTAATATAAAAAGCTACTAGTTTACGATCGTAAAATAGTAATTAGTTTTTTTTTCTAACTCACATTAACGGACGGAAACAAAAGGGCAAACATAATAGATTTAATAGTAAAGTACCGCTACGCGTGGATTTATGTGTAGGTTTGAAGCGCAACAATCACATCAACCAGTTTCATAGTAAATCTATTTCCTCGCTGTTTGTTTACAACAGGACCTAACAATACATTCTCTTTTGGCCGGACAACATCTTGCAGATCTTGGCAATCAATTTCATAATGACATTTGCAGGGTGGCGACAGTCACGACTTAAATGTAGGTACTTAAATATATGATCGTTAGTGTGTAAACATTAACTGCGCTAACGTTGAACGGAATTCATCCAGCACACACCTTTTCTTTTTAGGATTTTTTTAGTTTTACTGATTTTATACTTTTACTGGTTTGAAAAATAACAATAGAAGATTAAAATGTCAAAAATAAACCTCAAATTACATTTTTTGCTGGATGATTACAAAAATCAGAGGAGCAAACTTCGAAATTGACCTGAAGGGGTTAATCACCAGGAGATATTATCGCTTAATCATATTGTTGACATATTTTTTGAGAGATTTTACAGAAAAATTGCTGAAATGAAGATTTGTAGTAAGTGTAAAAATCAAACCGGAGTCCATTTTTATTCCTAACTAGAAAACTTCACCAAAGTTCGTGGAACATTCCAATTAAATTAGCCTTCACGGGTCCCCTTCGTGGTTTGTGCAAATTCCATTCACACTATACCAACCAAATCTTTCCAAGTGCAGAATTTTGAAGGACAAAATCTGTATTCCATCTAAGTAAAACGTGGCCCGTTCACTTCAAAACGTGCGCACGTGCGAGCTATCTTCAAAGGAATACCACTGGCACCGCACCATACAGCGTTTGGTACAGCAAATGGTTTTCGGATAGCTTCTGGTCTGTTCTTCCCGCCGCCAGTCAGTAGCTAGTAGCCAAGCCATCCGTGGAAGCTTATTCCGCCCAACTGATTCGACTGCCCGGCCATATGTTCGCGTCGTTGCACGCTCGCTCGCTCGCTGCTATCCGCCCACATAATCCAACTTATCATAATCGTAATTCTTATGAAAAAGTAACTACTCGATGCATACACGATGACGCGAAGCCAACCTGAACCAGAGCAGGGGCATCCGGCTAGCCATCGTCGTCCTCGTCGTCGTCGTCGTCGCATCCCACCACTACACTAAATATTATTTTACGGGAGTATCCCGTTTTTGGCAGCTTGCAAGGATAGAAGAACGAGAACCACCGGAACCGTCGACGGTATACCTTGTAGTAGTACGCTATCTAGCAGATGACTGGCTAGTGTCTGTCGTTTGGTATGCACAGCATCATGCACTGCAACCTACCCATTCGTGCTGGCGCAATCATGCAACGCCGCTGGTGGGCTGCCGCTACCTACGCTACGGAGAGATCAGTTCTTACTAATCGTGATAAGAACGGGAGTATTTTTGCTACGAAATTTAATACTGAAGTAATGGAGAATTATTTACATATTATACCCACATCAGAATCTAAGCAGACAATGTTTAGCAAGCTGACATTGTACAATGAGCTCAATCATATGTTAGGTGGAACTTTTGAAACACTTTTTGTGGACAATGTTTTGTCCTACAATTTGGTATGTGATGCCATAAAAATTTCTTACTTTATGATTATTATGGATTATTGCAATCGATGGTTTTCTGTGGAATAAAACGCGGATTTATGTGTCAGGTTGCTCGGACTTGAATAGAACTTAAACTAATACTGCCAAGGAACATGCCTGTGTAGAAGACGCAAAGCAAAACGTGCAAGCTGTCGTAGAATGGATTAAATTTGACCCACCTAACCTAGGTGCTCTGTAATGGACATTAATGGGCATAAGGGAACTCGCAGGTTTGGCAAGATGTGGAGTGGCATTTTTATGCCGATAAAAAACTTCTGGTACACCAATTAGCAAAAAATTCGAAAATACGACAACTGCCATGATAAATCGGTGTCCTACCTTCAGGCCTACTGGAAAGGAGCGCAAAAGGTAGTGGCCTTAAATTACTTCCTTGTGGCACTCCTGAGATATTCGAGAACTGTGCTGAAATCTGCACTATGCGCCATGAGGTGTGCGATTTATCAGGCACCATTTCAGAAATGCAAGCCTGCAACGTGGATTACGAGTGAGATTGTTTTGCATTCAGAAATTATACTGTTCGTAGAGATGTCGATTCATTGGATGGTTCAGCACACACCGGCCAACGTACAAGAACAGTTTAAGAATTATGACATCACTTCAAGTCTTCAAGAACATGCCCATAAGTAATACTTTCTTACAGAATATCTTCTGTGATCGCTATACCTGCTGATCACCTAGCCAAAATTATAAATCACCAGAATCACAAATCAACCAACAGTCGGTACTACTCAGACATTATCAATGTCAGAAACTTTCTTGTTTTACTGCATTTTTACAGCACAGTCCGTTTACCGATCCTACTCCATTTTGAACTGCCATTCTCTAGTCGCTCCGAATCCCGTCCCGTCCTCGTCGACAGTGAACAACCTCCGGGTGCGGGATCGGTTTCGAAAATCCAGGTTTTTGTTAGCTGAATATTGTCTGCTCTGGCACTGGTCGTTTGTCTGACATTCTTGCTACGAGAACAGCTCATTCTGATTTACTGTGTTTTGCTCGCTTAACATTAACTATTGCTTCATACAGCTAGTTCAACACGAGGTTCATGCACCTACCCTATTTCATACTGCAATTTATCCCCGAGAATTGACCGCAGGTTCCTACGCGCAAAGACATCAGGAGGAGCTTGTTGGTCGCTCTATTTAAGCGTTCACGTTTCGTGATCGTAGATTACCACCGGAAGAGTCGACGTCTTATAACGGGTGGCAACTAAAATTTGGGAATTTTTTTCTCAAGCTGTCAAAAAAAAAAAAAAGACAAAGATACAAGATACCAAAATTAAAGATATATTATCCATTGTTAAAAAAAATTACTATACATTTGGAAACGGTCCGTAACCGGCTGTTCGGCGAAGCTTCCGTTTGATGTCCGAACAGGATCGTTGTACGGCCGTCATGTCAACTTTACGAATGCATCTCTTGATTCTACCAATCAACTGTTTGCAATTCGTGGCTCTCCAGTTATTTTTGCAATTCGTGGCTCTCCAGTTATTTTTGTACACCAAGGAACTCAAAATACCGAAGAAATCTTCGATTGTGTGCACTGGGACAGATTTTTCGGGTCGTGGTTTTTAGGTAAAAATGGGATCGAATGGGTATTCAGGAACGATTGTGTTTTTTGGCGTAATGCGATGATGCTCTATCCAGCCAAAACACGTATTGTTCATCTGCATGATGTTTTTGAAGAAACGGGATCAAAATTTTCTTCCTTTTCTTTCTTCTACCTTGCTTGCAAATAGTTATTGGGCATCTTAGGATATGGTAAACAGTCGAAGCCGCAACATATATGCTTTTTAAATATTGTACCGTATACTTTTTGCCGATGTACAACGCGCTCCCGAAATGCTTCTTGTTTTGACGCCATTTTTAGCAAAACTGGGCAATCATAAACAAAACAAAAAATATTAACAAAAAGAGGAGAGAGAGAGCTAACACATACATACTCTCATTTTTTACTGAGCTCGTTTGTTGTTGAGCATAAGGGCCGCTAAAATTCCAAAATTTTAGTTGCCACCCGTTAGATTGCGTGTTTTGTGCGACTGCGAGGATTTAACTTGATTTGCAATCAGTAATAGACCCTGTTTACAGCCATTATCTACTTCTTTATTACGTGCTAATCACTGGGTTAGTCAATGACGTCACTAGCGTACCATCGTAAACAAAAATTCACCGTCCACGACGTCAGAACCTACAGAAACGTTAACATCAATTCGGACTGCCAAAAAATAGTAGCTTTATTGCGACAACAAGCGACATAGATGCGCTTACCATGAGTATGTTATCCTTTGTTGCAATTTTGGTTGCTCTTGTTGGCATCTTTTTGTCCTCATTTGTAGTCTCTTTTGGTCTCTTTTGATATTTTTGCCAGTTCATTGTCGTTCTTTCGCCGCATCTTCGGCTTTTTTCGTCCTTCGTCTTTTATTTTCATCGGCTTTTCGCCTACTTATCATCCTAGATGACGAAAAATCTATATGTTGTCAAGATAACCAAAACTGCCACAAAAGACGATAAGACGATCTTTAAGACTGTCGCAGTGGCCTTCTAATGCACTTCTGGCATATAAACAGGACAACTAAAATGTTGTAGTTACGGTCGTTTCGTCTTTTTTTTACATAATTTGTCGCCTTTTTGACGCTTTTTAAATAATTTTTGTCGTTTATATTTTGTTTTTGTTTTTTTGAGGGCGTTTTAACATTTTTGTCTTATTTTTTTGCACTATTTTGGCGTCTTTTCGTCGTCTTCGTCGTATTTTCATGTGATTTCCGTCGCATAATCGTCGATTTTGTTACTTTCAAAAAGACTTTTGTCGAGTTTTTTATTTTCTTGGTGTTTTTTTGTCGTTGTTCGGGCATCTTTTCGTCATCTTATTGTTCGATGCCTTTTTGCCATCTTTTTGCCATATTAAAATTGTTTGTTCTTCTTATTTGACGCCCTTTTGCCGTCTATTTGTTATGTATTTTGTTCTTCTTGGTTTTGCTTTGGCGTCTTTCCATCGTATTTTTACCATCTTTATATCATTTATACGTTTCTTTTCAGCGGTTTTTTAAATTTATATTTTAATGTGGTTTTAACCATTTGGTCATTCACCACACTTTCAGCGATTTTTTGTCATCCTGTATCGTCTTTTGTGGTATTTTTCGGTGGGTTTTCATCATATTTCTGTCGTTTTCGGTCTTTTTCAACGGGCTTTTCGCTTATTTGTCACTACATTTCGTCGTCTTTTTGCTGCCTTTTTAACGTTCTTTCATTGCCTTTGGCGCCTATTTGCTATGTTTTTGTCGTTCTTTTCTCGGCTTTTCGACGTCTCTCTGTTGTCTAAGACAACTTGACTTTTTTTTATATCCACCGTCTGTAGTCTGTTTTTCGTCGTATTATTGTTGTGTTTTCGTCATAGTTTTGTGATCATTTAGCAATTTTTTTGTCTTTTCTGTTGCTGTGTTGATGTCTTTTTACCATATATTTATATTCGTGCTTTTGTTGAAGGTTCGTCGTTTTTTGGCGCCTGCTTTTGGCATTTTTGGCGTTTTTTGTTACTGTTTTTTGTCTGTCTTTTCTTCGTTTTTCCATTTGTTATCAATACAGCAAAAATGTTTTATTTTCACAGCCTTTTCGTTATTCTTTCGTCGTCTTCCTTCAGTGTGTTCGTCATTTTTTTGTCTTCTTTGTGGGGAATTTTCGTAGTGTTTTTGTCGCTGTTTTAGCATATTTTCATCGTTAAATCCGACGTATTATCATTGTCATTGTCGTTGTATTTTCACTACCATTTCATTACTTTTTCGTAATATTTTCATCACACTTTCGTTGTCTTAACTTCACCGGTTTTCGTCGTATTTTATTTATCTTTTCATCGGCTTTTCTGTTGTGTTTTGTGAAGTTTTGCCGATTTGACAGCTTTTAGTTTTCGCTTACAGAAAGCAAAGCTAATTAATGCAAGTTAGATAAGGATTCTAGTTACTAGATGATCGGGATTCAGTGCTGTATGACAATTTCGAGCGGAAGAAGTACCATCACCGGAAGTCTTGTCTACTCCTCAAGCAACTGCGGTCGAAGATTTAGAACGTCCCAGTCCCAGTCCCAGTCCCAGTCCCAGTCCCAGTCCCAGTCCCAGTCCCAGTCCCAGTCCCAGTCCCAGTCCCAGTCCCAGTCCCAGTCCCAGTCCCAGTCCCAGTCCCAGTCCCAGTCCCAGTCCCAGTCCCAGTCCCAGTCCCAGTCCCAGTCCCAGTCCCAGTCCCAGTCCCAGTCCCAGTCCCAGTCCCAGTCCCAGTCCCAGTCCCAGTCCCAGTCCCAGTCCCAGTCCCAGTCCCAGTCCCAGTCCCAGTCCCAGTTCCAGTCCCAGTCCCAGTTCCAGTCCCAGTCCCAGTCCCTATATATATTAGTACTTTCACTAAAGGCGTTTTTGTTTCGCGTGAGGAACCTACTATGTATGTAATGTTGTCACCATCTGCTTTAACCAGTTGAACCCAATGATGGCAGGCACTCTCCATAGTGAGGAACTTCTTGGCATAATGAACTACGTTAACTCAAATTATTTTAACCGGGGCGATGCGCTAATAGAGCCACAATCTTGTTTCGTCTGGGTGAAGGAATTTACGAACAGTACACAATAGATGCTGATTAAAAATTGTGATGGAAAATCGTTAGCTCAATGCTCGGGGTAAGAGCAAAGTAAATCTTGAATAATGCACTATATTTTTATAATTTTACCTATTCCGCTCGATTACTTGATCTAGACAAGCACAAATACTGGGAAAACACTGCATCAAAAGAAATGTATTGGGGACATAAAATCGACAGCCAAACACAACAAAAAATGAAGTTTATTTTCAATTTGAAAACCAGCGGCAAAAATTACTTGACATACTTCAAAACCGCTACCTCAACAATCACACGAAATCGAAGCCACATCCTGTCGGGGAGGACTAACTTAATCCGTTTCTTCGCAGTTCACTTGCTCTGCTGCTCGCTACGCTTCAGCTTGCGTTCGGCTCGAAGCCTTTCTCATAACACCGGCGAGCGAGCGAACGAGCGAGCGTGGCTGGCGACTGTAAATCGAGAAACGGACTATCATAACTAAAAAGGCGCTTTTTACTTAGTTCTATTCCTGAATAATAATTATCTGCGGGCGGTTTGAAAAAACAATGATATTGCTTGTGTAGTGATATTTTCCGGGGACTTTTCCACCTCCGCCGGATTTTTACTCGCCGCCGGACTACCACACCGGGGACTTTATTGTGCAGCAGGCAGCAAAGGACACAAAGAACGCTGGACTATGCGGCACACAATTTATTATGGACAAAATATTTTCGGCTTGAACGTTCATGACAATTTTTACTGTTTTAACACATATTTAGAAATTATAACTAAACTTAAAGAAGCACTTTATTTTTAAAACTTTAAACCAATAAAAGCTCTATACAACTGTGCCGGGATGGGTTTTCAGTCCGGATATGGTAGAAAAAGGGTACAATTGACTGTTTGTTTGACAAAGAGTTTGTCACATAAACGGTTTATTCATCTGTTTTTTTTTTTAATAAAGCGTTAGGAAAGGTTAGAAAATTGAACTATTTACTCAAGAGGGCTTAGACACAAGCGTACCCGATCTCCCCTAGGTATGCGCCTAGGTGCCGCGCTGCCCAGTCTCTGTGTGCTGGCGCTGCTGGTCAGTCGGAATCGTTTCTGTCAGTGAGCGTGATTTCCATTTGGAAATTTTATTGTTCAGCGGAATTTGTTTTAATATGAATGAAAATTCCAGCAGAAGAGGGAAAAATCGAATAAATATTATTTTTGCTTTTAGCATTTCGTCATTTCCCAGCAACTGAGCTTTGCCGGGCTGTCCTATGCAGGCCGGTATCGTTCCATCCCGACGAACTGTTTCATTTCCGGCAATGATACCGTTGAAAAGTTAAAAAAGACGGAACATTTGATTTTCTGTATGTGTTTATGCTACATTCTGCAGGTTAATTTGAAGCGTTTTGATCTTTTATTAGGATTTTTATTTGAAAGTCGCCGAGAAAAAAAACGAACGTTATTAAATTTTCCTCTTAAAATTCTTGTAGAAAGCACCACCAGCAGCCGACCGGAAGGGAACTTTTATTCAAATTATTATTGCCATGTTTAATTGAAAACCATGTTCTGCTTCGGCTGACCGAACCCGTCTCAAATTGGATGGAAATCTGGCCGGACGGGAGTGAAATTGGATAACTTCACCAAAAACCTTTCACAACGGTCCCTTTTTCTGCGAAAATTGTGACCTAAAATGTTTTACGGCCGCCCTGAAGGAAGCTGATTTAAATAATTTATTAATGAAGGAGACTATTTATGAGGTATTAATGCGTTTGTTTTTTGTTTCGCACTCCTGGAACGGAAGAAGTTGATCCTTTTCCACTGAGACAGTGCTTTTTCATTCGTATCTTGTCGTGTAATTGTATGCATGCGTACACGCACCAAGGAAAAAGCAACACATCTGTTTTTCAACTTTGCGTCATCCGGAACGTGCTGTGCTTCGGAGATTATACGAATATTAATGTGCCAGAATCCTCGGAGCACACGCACTTACAGCCGATAGAGCAAGGACTTGGCCAAAGTTTTCTTTGCCAATCGGGCTCACCGGGCAGACGGTTATCAGGCAGTTTACCAGCCAAAGCTGCCATAATCACGGCCTGTTGGAAATCCATTAGCATTTGGCACCTATTATAGTTTTACCGGCATTTTGTGCGTCTCCCGACAACGGCTGCCGGGCCATCGTCGTTGGCTGGCCTGTGCTAGGCATCCGGTGCAGCGACGTTAGCTTTTGGAACGTGATTCTTCCTGAAAGCTTTATACAAACGAATGACTTTCGAACTCAGGGCAAAGCAGCAAATGGTCGAACTTGGCTGACACGGAGTGTGACTTTTATCAGTTTTTGTCATTCTCAGCAGAAGGATGCAAATGAAGATTAGTTAAAGAATTAATGAAGATGCAGCCATTAGTCAACATCGTACACATTTTTTTGAGTACACCTTTTAAGGTGTCAGTGAAAAGTCTGAAGCTGAAATTCATCAAAAAAGTTAGACGAATTTATCGTCTTATTACGAAGGTTTTAGATGTGTTTTGTAGACCTAAATGTGTGCTGCTGGTACGATTTATGTTAGACTGATAATGCGGTGGTAATACTACCGGAACTGTCGCAGAGCGAATGGCAAATTATGTTCCAAACCCACACCAAGGTCACTCATCTGATCTGCTCTCTGTAGTGCAACAACTTCGATTCTGTAGTCGAATATAATGGATGAACTAGCTGAAATGAAAGCTAGGAGGTGCGATGCTGGGTGGTTCTCGGCTGGTTGATCTAAAAACCGCGGTTTTGGGCAGACGGCGGAACCACACGGCCTTAGCAAGGCCTAATATATGATATTTTAATTTTTTTTTCGATTTAGCTTATGAAGCATCTCCTGCGATATAGTAAAAACTTTGGCCAAAACGAGTTTTAATACTGCACATGGATACCAGAATGAAAAAATTAAATTAATTATTAGAAGCACTTATGGAACCTCAAAGGACGCTACTCTATTCCATACGAAGGATTGCTGGTGAGGTTGTTCTGGTTTTGCCCATATATACCAACAGCATTAGTATGAAATTCATTTGATAATCAAATTTGGATCTACTGTAATTCTACCTACATACATTGGCAAGTCCTTGAAATGATAGTGGCTTTCCCCTACTACTACTACTACTACTACTACTACTACTACTACTACTACTACTACTACTACTACTACTACTACTACTACTACTACTACTACTACTACTACTACTACTACTACTACTACTACTACTACTACTACTACTACTACTACTACTACTACTACTACTACTACTACTACTACTACTACTACTACTACTACTACTACTACTACTACTACTACTACTACTACTACTACTACTACTACTACTACTACTACTACTACTACTACTACTACTACTACTACTACTACTACTACTACTACTACTACTACTACTACTACTACTACTACTACTACTACTACTACTACTACTACTACTACTACTACTACTACTACTACTACTACTACTACTACTACTACTACTACTACTACTACTACTACTACTACTACTACTACTACTACTACTACTACTACTACTACTACTACTACTACTACTACTACTACTACTACTACTACTACTACTACTACTACTACTACTACTACTACTACTACTACTACTACTACTACTACTACTACTACTACTACTACTACTACTACTACTACTACTACTACTACTACTACTACTACTACTACTACTACTACTACTACTACTACTGCTGCTGCTGCTGCTGCTGCTGCTGCTGCTGCTGCTGCTGCTGCTGCTGCTGCTACTACTACTACTACTACTACTACTACTACTACTACTACTACTACTACTACTAGTATGCCTTTCATTATCGTATGTTTTGCAATGACGACACTTTAAAAATTCAGTCATTTTGGGTGCTTAAATCAGCCAACAAATTAGGGTGCTCATTATGCCCCTAATACCCCTTCATGTTTGTTTCTTGATGTTTTGGTTAAATAAACTGCCTTTTACTCCAGTTTTAATCTAATACAAAAGTGAATATCTCTGGATTCCGCTTGGATAAATTCACCTTTGTTAAGTTAGAATCTCCTTGTTTTTTGTAGTTTTGCCCAAATAAAAATCATGCCACCCCAATTTTCGGGTCTTCACTGAGAAGATTATTAAAATGATTATTTTTTCAGCAATCAATAACCTTGTCTTCGAAATCCACATGAAGATTGCTTTCTTGTGGTGAGATCGTTTTTATCCCAGCAGGTTCAAAGTTATTTAGCCACGTAGCCAGAAGAGGGGGGGTGGGTGGCAAGGGTCTTATTTCAACCGCAATTGTTTTATATGCATACAAGCTGTAATTCGCGTGCATCGCCTCGCATTTAATTGAGAGCAAACGGGAGGTACGCTATGTAACTCAACGAGGTGGAACTACAATCAGTGTCAACTACAGTGCAATCGGGTATGATTGGTTTGAGTCTTTGCTTAATGTGGGCGATTGTTACCACGAAAATATATTGCGCCCCTCGTTTTTGCTACAGACAAGGCACTTATATGTATGTATATTTTTTCGAACTACAATACATTAAATACAATTTCAGAGCGGCAAAATATGCATATAAAGAAATTGGGATCGAAATAGGGCGCCAGGTCCTCCCCTTCTAGCAATGTGGCTGCTCTGTACTGCTAGAAAAATAAGTTAAAATCACCTTCATTTGACTAGAATCTTAGCGTAGGTCGGGTAATCAATCCTGGTGAAAACTAAGGTCGTATATCAACAGGGAACATGTAACTGCAGTAGGTAGCGACAGGGTACTGCTCGATCAGTTACAACCCCGAAAATTTGACAGCGTGGCACTAAAGCAGAGCAGAGGTGAGATAGTGTGGAGGATTCGTGGCGGCAAAGCCCAATTTTTCCAGAGCGGTGGAGCGACCAACTAGCTGGGAACGGGCAAAATGCAGGATCGCGTAATCAACTGGAAAGCAATCAACAAGAGGATATGAATGTTGAGGATAAAAGGCTGTCTTTTCAACTACACCACCTCAACTTTGCAGCTTCCCGCGGCTTGGTGGTCACAAGCACGTTCTTTCCTCATAAAGATATCCACAAAACCACCTGGAGATCACCTGGCCAACGAACTTCGAACCAAATCGACCATATTCTCATCGAGGGCCGGTTTTTCTCGAACATCACCAAAGTACGCTCCCTACGGAGTGCGGATATCAACTCAGACCATTACCTAGTAGCAGTACACGTGCGCTCAAAACTTTCGACGGTTTATACCTCGCGACAAAGCCGCCCTCCTCAGTTAAACATTCGGCAGCTAAACAACCTGCCAGTTGTCGAAAACTACGCGCGCCTTCCTCTGTAGAGCTAGATGCTTCGACCCTCGAAAACGGATGGAGTATGATACGCTCGGCCGTCAACGAGGCCGCAACCTCGGTACCTCGAGTGCGAAATGATTGGTTTGACGGGGAATGTCAAGGAACCGCGCAAGTTTTACGAGAAGGTAAACCAAACTCGTAAGGGCTACTCACCTAAAACTGACATGTGCAGGGACGAGGAAGGGGATCTAATCACAATCACCGAGCGCGAGATGGTCGACAGGTGTAAGCAGTACTTCGATGACTACCTCAACGGCGACAGGAGACGCAACGGAAGTTAACTTAGGTGTGCCTAAAAACGACAACAGCTTGTCCAAGAGATCCGGCGAGAAATTCGCCAGCCGAAGAATGATAGAGCATCTTCATTGAATAATTTCTAGTATTTGGGAGGATGAGAAACTACCGGAGGAGTGGATGGAAGGTGTAATCTGTCCCATCTACAAAAAGGGCGACCAGCTAGATTTCTGTAATTACCGCGGCATCACGTTGATCAACGCCGCCTACAAGGTGCTCTCCCAGATTTTGTTGCGTCGTCTATCCCCAATAGCAAGAGAACTCGTAGGGCAGTATCAGGCGGGCTTAATGGGGACCCGTGCTACTACGGATCAAATTTTTACTCTCCGATTTTCGTGGATTTTCAGAGCAGTATACGATACAGTTGAACGCTAACAGCTATAGCAGATAATGCCCGAGTACGGTTTTCTGGACAAACTGACGCGGCTACCCTGGAGCGAGGGATTTGCTACGTGCACATTTCGGGGACACTCTCGAGTGCTTTCGAATCGCGCAGAGGGTTGCGGCAAGCGGATAGATTGTCCTGCATGTTATTCAATATCGCTATTGAAGGTGTGATCCGGCGAGCGGGCATCGAAACGAGAGGAACGATCTTCAGCAAGAGTAGCCAACTTCTAGGCTTTACAGACGACCTCGACATCATTACTAGAAACATTGGGCGGTGGTCACAAAGCTGACGACGTACAAAACGCTAATCAGACCGGTACGGACTTTTTACGGCACTATTTAACCGTATTTGAACGAAAGGTGTGGTGGACTATTTACGGTGGAGTACAAACGGAAAGCGGAGAGTGGCGGAGGCGTATGAATTACGAGCTACATGCACTACTTGGAGAGGTTCCCATCGTACACCTGGCGAAAGTTGGAAGACCTCACACGACGCAAGGTTGCCGAACGACTGTGCAGTGAATTCCTTTTTGCTTCAAAAACCCTACCGGCACCAGGAACAGAGGGGCCCAACGTGCTAGCTGGCTCGACCAGGTTGACGCCGATTTGCGTGCGGCGAGACGCGCAACGAATTGGCGATGAGTAGCTCACGACCGAGTACAATGGAGAGGAATGCTTGATACGGCAAGAGCCACCCCGACTTTCGGCTGCTTAAGTAAAAGATTGCCAAAACATGGTCACGAAAGCTGTGCACGACGATACTGACGAAGTTCGGTTGCGTCTTACGTGGACCTGATGAAACCTACGTCAAGACCAGTTTCAAACAGCTTGTTGAGCAGTAGTTTTATACGGTAATCAAAAGGGGAGAGGGGGCAGACATTTTCAGATATATGAAAATGTTGTCGTTCGTTAAGAAATATCTAGTTTGACAGCCCAACTACCAATTTAAGTTTTATTGCGTTTTTTCTAGTGGTTTTCATGTCCAATTTCATAAAACTGTTAATGAAACTATGAACCTCACTAGAACCTTCTAATAACCGCTAAAAAACTGCCTTCCGACAAAATGGCCCACTTTTCAGAAGGTTTTTATAACTTCTTTAAGAAAGCGGTAGATTAAGTAGCTCAAATAGATTAGCAGCAATAAAACCGATTGTGCTTTTCGCTGCTTGACAGCCACCGCCATAACTGTATGAAGCTTTTCGTTTGGTCTATAAAGCATAAAGCTTGCTCTGGTGAAAAGCTAAATCAGTCAGCGAGCGTTGTTAACTTGAAAATATATATCCGAGTGCAGAAAAGGTAAAGTTTTACTGTCAAATCATCCTAATCGTTTATAGTATCGTTTGTTTTATAGCGACCATATTAAAGTATCTAATAGAATCAGTATTAAAGTTTCAGCAGTGCAGCATATGCGCATTTATTGTGCATATTGGATTGATTGGTAGATAAAATCAACGCGTCATCGAAACTGTCCAATTTTTGAAAACCAGTTTTATTTAAACAAAATAATTATATGTGACATGAAAACTGCACTTCAATTACGTAGTCATGCTAAAGTAAGAACTAGGATGAATCTTAACTTTCCTTTTGCAATTCATACTTTGCTTTCACTAGATACAATCGATACAACGCTTATAACTCTTACAAAATGTCAAAAATAAAACAAATTATTTTCTACTTACGCGTCGACCGGTTTCATGCATCATATGCCTATCTTCTTGCTTCTTCTACTTTGCTTTGATAACTTTTAGTTTGCGGGCTAAAAAAGCACTATAATATGGCGATGGGGCCTCGCATAGAAAACGTTTTCGGTGTTGAACTCCTATGTTCTTCTAATAGCAATAATAAATCTGTTTGGTCCATGTATTACCATATTAACACTATTAAACTAACAGATTTATTGCGGTTTGACCAGTAATTGCAGTAAGTTTAATTTGGCTTTATTATTAGTAGACTAATATCAAGTTTTTAGTCTTGACCTTGAAATGCGGTCATACATATATATTAATATTTTTTGAAACGATGGTTCTACAATTGATGAAGGGACGGTAGGGAAAGAAAATGAAAATTTTTGGTGAAGGTGGGGAAGAGCGGAAAGGAAGGGGGGGGGTTATTGGTAGCTATGCTTGACAAGTAGTCATTTTGACTCCTACCTTTTGTCCAATACTGGAAGGTGCATGAGTCGAACCAAGCTGTAATCTGAGATTACAACCGGATTCGAACCCACAACACCCGCCAGGGCATGTGGTTCGCTGGTACTTGTACCTTTGTCCAGCGCCTCTATGGTTCAAAGGTACAAGTACCAGCGAACCACATGCCCTGGCGGGTGTTGTGGGTTCGAATCCGGTTGTAATCTCAGATTACAGCTTGGTTCGACTCATGCACCTTCCAGTATTGGACAAAAGGTAGGAGTCAAAATGACTACTTGTCAAGCATAGCTACCAATAACCCCCCCCCTTCCTTTCCGCTCTTCCCCACCTTCACCAAAAATTTTCATTTTCTTTCCCTACCGTCCCTTCATCAATTGTAGAACCATCGTTTCAAAAAATATTAATTTATTATTAGTTTTATTATAGTTTTGTAGCTAGCTTAGTATTGTGTAATACCATAATAAATTAGAAATGAAATAAAACTTTTATGAAATTCAAATAAACCCAAGCAGATTTAGGATTATTACTTACGTGGTCAAAGCTTGAGTCATATAATACCTGAACACAAAAAAGCGGATCTATTTCAGAGCCGTGTTAATGAAATAAAAATGTTATTAAAACTCATCATAATTTGGGCATTTTATTGGCGAAGCTGAGCGGTCATTTTGTACCGCCTTCTTTTCATTTTTGTCACATCCCGAGTCACCTTTCCGCTATTCTTCTAACCTCTGTAGGTCAATTACTATTGACCAATTGCCATTATTTCTCAATTGGGTGGAATTGGTGGCAATTCGATGGATTGATTACCTTTTTGAAGAAAACTACCCCGTTGTCCCGATACCACTAAAGTGCTTCTCCGTTGTAGTGGAAGCTTGTCAAATCAGACCAACACTTTACGGGTCTATTGTGGGTTTTAATGCACGGCCGAATTTGTTTATTCAGACCCTTCGGCTGGTACATTTTTGAATCCAAAGACAAAGACCTGGGGTTTTTGTACGAAGCTACAAATGTCTTGTCAGTTCATAAACTTTCTTGCGAATTTATCGGCAAAAACGAATTTAAATTTGCTAGGGAGATCACCTCGACCAGGTCTCTCGAGTCAGGAAAGCTGCCCATAATCCATTTTTACATACGTTTCGTCGTTTAGAAGAATGCTTCCTGAGTACTTCGTAAAAACTTCGTTGTACACCTTCAGAGTACGTATTTTGGCCAATAGATTCTGCTTCAGTGTACTGTTTTGTTGCTTACTGGCCCGAAAAGATCGAAATCCTTCTCGCAGACGAATCTCTCTGACGATGCTTTGTCTGGTTTTGAACTTCTTGGTGATATCATAATTCGACAGCTCTGGATTTATCCCTTCCGATCCTTAAATGCTCTACGACGCTTGCCATGATCATCCCGATCATTGGTATGCAGCTCATGGAAATACTTGAGAACGCTGCACATGGTCGCTTTAGCCAATTTAATGACTTAATTTTTGAACCTGACTACTTCGGATTTTCGTAGTGGATGTCCAAAATTAGTTATCGGTTTGCGGCTTGCATCAAGTATATCATCTTTGAAACAAAATTAGTCGTCACGAACTTTTCAGTACTGAAGAGTGGAATAAAAAACAAGCTGCTGTCAAAACATTGCAGTTTCGAACACTAGGAACGCTGCAATAAAATTAAACAGTGCATCCAGATATTAAATGACTCAAGCTTTATTTGTGCCTGTGGTATGGGAAGCGAAATTTTCATTATAACCGTCAATCGAAAAATTTACGTGAACGAATGTCTGAGCAAACCTGTACAGTTGTTTTGAAGCTACACGACTGTTCCGTGCTATTTTAGCCGGATTTGGCATGTCTCCAAAGGAATATAATTTGATTTAATAATAGAAAATTTAATCAAATCAGACACATTCGACGCGTTTGACTAAACGTTGATTGATTACCCTTTATACAAAGGCCGTAATTCGCCTCTGGCTGCAAAAATGTGGACGGAAAGTTAATTATAATAGAGTATTATATTTAGATTCCTTAAGGGGGCATAGTACTTTTTCAATTAAAAAAAATCGAAATTTTTTTTATTGATTATTTCGAAAGATTAACATTTTGACCATATGTGTTTCAAGTCATTTCGATGAATTCCAAAAATTGACAAAGTTACAGCTATTTGTACCGCACATGTCTGGAGCGATTACACAGCGAATAAAAACTTCAACGTCGTTTTTCTCGAAACCAGGTTTTGAAAGTCGGTACCATAAATATCTCAAGAACGGCTGAAGCAATTCTCATGATTCTTTTTTTGTTTCAAAGCTAACAAAATTATCTAGTGTTTGACCTATCCTTTTTTCGATATTACAATTTTTGTATTTTTAAGAAATGTTTAAAGTCAATTTTTTCGGCTAAAAACCTTACTTTTATGTTTGAATGTCCGCCATTTTGTTATGCGCTCGAATTTTAAAAAAAGGATGGGTCAAACACGAGATAATTTAATATTCTTTTATGTCGTTTTGGAATTTTTCAATTCGGATAAGCCCCCCAGCGCCAATCCATGGTACCGCAAATCATGTTTTTTTCGAATGATCATGTTCAAGGAGCCGTAGGGGAGAGGGGAAGAGGTTCACATATGCAAAAAAAACTGTAAATATTAGTATAAAGTGCAATGTTTAGCAAGCAATAAACCCGAATCGATTCGCTTTTCGCGTTATCGAGAAAAAAATATTTGAAATAAGGCAAAAAATATGGTGTAAAAAGTACTATGCCCCCTTAAAGAATCTTGCAGAAATGATATAATTGGAGGTCGATGAAGAGCTTAAGAATTTTTGGACTGTCTTAAAGAGGACGGAAGACTATGTAGGAACTTCCTAGCTGGGATTTTCTTTTTTGTTCCAGATCAATCAAAACACAGCGGACATTTATTATTCGTCAAAATCAGCGTTTCGTTTACTTTCCATTTTATCTATATGAGAATCAATTGACTTCAAATCCTTATGGCCTATAGAGAGATTTCTGTTTTGTTATTTACAATTGACAGACGTTTCACAAGTCCAATGAAATATATGTTCGTTTTTTTTTACAAAGATTCGTTTACTTGCACTATCTAAAAGTATCTCAGATCACTAGTTGTAATATATATATGCATTTTCGTTTTCCGGCAATAAATCTCGCTATTTACAATTCCTTCAGATTCCGTAAAAAATAAAATATTACATATATTTTTTGCTGCATTGCTCAGCACTACACTTTCTTGGATCAGCGAAAACGGTATAATATTTTAACTAAGTACCTAAAACCACTAGCTATGTATATATATTCCTGCAAAGAATAACTACTTATCAGTCGAGGGGAATCTTTGCTCTCATTTCTCTTATCGGATAATATCTCGTAAAATTTGCCCTCCGCTTGTTTTCATCTTTTTTTTCTTTTTTTGCTAAAACTTAAAGGATAATCAAAAAAGTAATTTGGTATATTACAACACACTCGCAGTCTGCTAATGCTCGATCATCTTTGTAATGCTAGCTTCAATTTTGCGATGCTTCTGTTTTACTGCAGCGAACGGCGTCTCGTTTACTTTCATCTGCCGGCGGTGAGTCGCTGTTTTCGTTTGTCTAAACGAGACGTTCGTTGATAAAACAGCATCATAATCATCATCATCATCATCAGCGGCAGCAGCAGCAGTAACAACAACAAGAACAAGCAGGCAGCGCCCAACGAATGCATTCTACCTGAAGAGCAGGTCCTTTTCTTTTACTGGCAGGGCACGGACCGAGACACCGGCTGTTTTCGTCTAATCTGCTGCTTGTGCTGCTGCTGTTGCTGTTGCCGTGATGTTTTCCCACCTCCACCCCGTCGGTTTTTCCGATACAAAGAGAGCCCGTTTCGTTTCAAAAAGGATCTATCTATTGTGTGTGTGTGTAGTCTGGTGTCTGGTGTGTAGTGGGAGGGTTATTGGCAAAAACTTAATACGTATATGAAATCTCGTTTCTGCATCCTCGGCTAGCTAGCTATATGCTCGGCGTGCGTGGAGTGGCAGAAAGTTCCCGTTCCGCTCACTCGCCCGTTGCCCGCTGCCGCCTCTTCATCCACGCGCGCGCGCTTAAATCTCTTTCAATTTTTCGCTTCAGCAAAACTTTTTAAAAGCTCAAACCACAAATGCAACTTTGTTCGTTTTTTCTTTTACAGGTTTTTTTTTAACTTTTTCTTCTTCGTTTGTTAAAATAACGATACTATCGTCGTCAACAGAGAGTGAGAGAATAAAAGCACACACGCACTTGGGACAGGTTTGGCCTGTGCTATGCTTAAATCTCAGCCCTATATAAGTAGTGTTTTATGTAGTTTTTAAAGGTGTTACAGGTTTTCTTTTTCTTTACTATGTTGTTTGGTTTCCGAGTTACACAACGATATACACAGTTGTCTGCTTGTCTGTCTGTCAGATTTCTACGAAAATGTTTTTTTTTAAAGCTCAAGCCGAATTTCCTGTTAAGCTACGATAAAATTTCGAATTTTCGATTATAATAGATTTCGCTAAGTAAGAACAAGTTTAAAGAAAAAACAGTTTCCAATTTCAACTTCTGATTTTTTTTCTTCTCTCGAATGGTTTTTATCTCTCTTTTCTTTTTTTGTTAGTTTCGACTAATAAGGCCACGCATTTTTCGTCTCTTATACACGTTGTAGAAGATTGTTGTTGACGTGGGGTGCGGGTGGATGGTGGTGGGGAAAAAGGTGACTGAATGGCGCAAATATAGGTGGCGAAAGTGTGAATGAGGGGAGAGCGGATTGGATGACGGCAAGGCATTTAAGGAGGATATGCGCTACTGAACACACACGAGTGGGTGGTGGGAGAG
This sequence comes from Sabethes cyaneus, assembly GCF_943734655.1. Taxonomy (NCBI): domain Eukaryota; kingdom Metazoa; phylum Arthropoda; class Insecta; order Diptera; family Culicidae; genus Sabethes; species Sabethes cyaneus. Next base: position 131,607,994 of record NC_071353.1, read on the forward strand.
GCTGCCATTGAATGAGGAGATCCTTGATTATGTAGAGAAGCAGCGCTTAGGTTTTCTTCCTTGCACAACAATGCGACACCCTCACTGAACTGAACTGAGCTGAGGATTCTTTTCCCCGTTTGGTGAATCAAATTGACCGTTTAACTTTGGTAAGCTGCTGCAGCAGCGGCGAAATAAAAATTTGATATCACATATTCACAATTACGAAACGGCCCAGCTCGTTCAGTGTGAAGCTTCCGTTGATCGTCGGAAAAGCTACTTATCCCTGCAATGGGGGGCTACGAATAAAGCTGCTCACAAACACCTAAGCCGCGCGGGCAGTGGATAACAACCGGATATTGAAACGCTTACGCTAGACATGGGTTGCCAGGGCTCCTTTCCGCAGATCCCCGTTCGCTGGAAGAATGAATTGGCCTGGACAGGGACTGGTTCCGGAGACCGGAAGTGTAGGTGTTGGCTGACTCTGCTGGGACGTCTGATCCATGCTGGTGTTGGCGCCCGAGGACGATCGTATCGATTCGGGACTGGTCAGGCCGGAAGTGATTCCGACAATGCTGCCACTGTTGAGCCCATTGCCAACTCCCAGGTTGACGCCCATCGAGAGGAGGGAGTTCTGACCGCGACCGACGCTGTAAGGCGGCGGAGCCGGAGTCACCGCCGGGTTAGCCGTACTCGGCGGCGGAAGGGGCGGCAACTGGGTGGTACTGCTTCGCAGATACGGATTGCCGTAGGTGGCGCTGTAGCGCGGATCTATGCTCGGAGCGGTCATCAGCGATGTATCTGAAAAAGACAAAAAGAAAACGTTGGACTACTTCGCAAGGAAGAACTTCGAACAGGAATACTTACTCATGAGACTGTTTGACAGCGCTCCCATTCCACCTCCGATGTTGGGAAGTCCGTTATCTTGCCGCAGCTCGATACGGTTTCGCGTCAAACTGAGATTCCCATTCGGCAGTTGTCCATTAGTGTTCACGTGTAGCGGCATATTGTAGTCATGTGCGTAATCTACATACGGGACATAACCGCCATTGCTTTGGCCGATTTTCGCTTGCAACTGACCGAGACCGTCGGTAAAGTCACCCGAATATCTGCAAATTCAACTTTGGTTAGTGCCATGCCTTCAACGAGCAAGAAATCTACCCTCAACCTACCGATAATCGCTTGGAATTCGCACTGGACCAGCCAATGGGACTCCTCCTCCTCCACCACCGACACCACCACCACCGCCGACGCCACCGACGCCTATGTTTCCGTTGCCACTGTTGTTACTGCCGCTTGACGAACCGAGGATATTCATCGCTAGCCGAGTCGCGATGCTGTCCGTTCCCGAGCAGGTTTCCGAGTATTCGTGATCGCGATCGATCTTTAAATCGCTCACATTCGAAGACCGATCACTTTCTTTGCAGGCTTTTTCCGTGATGTAATGTTGCTGATGAAGAATAACAAATTTTGATTAAAATTCTGATTTTCTGTAAAGTTCTTTGTGTTAGCGGAGGCTTACCTCTGGTATGACATCGGCCGGTGGAAGCTTTTTCTTGCTTTTTCGTACGCAAAAGCACATTCCGATGACGATCATAACGATGACCAAGATGAAGCCTCCAATCGAACCGAAAATGATTACCGGCAGGAGGACAGTATCTGTTGAGAGACGAAATGACACTTTGATTATTCTGAAAACAGATGATTTCGAACGCGCTGGCGTGTCCAGGATGAGGTATTGTCTGTTCATGACCATGACCAAGACCAAGACCAAGATCAAGATCAAGACCAAGACCAAGACCAAGACCAAGACCAAGACCAAGACCAAGACCAAGACCAAGACCAAGACCAAGACCAAGACCAAGACCAAGACCAAGACCAAGACCAAGACCAAGACCAAGACCAAGACCAAGACCAAGACCAAGACCAAGACCAAGACCAAGACCAAGACCAAGACCAAGACCAAGACCAAGACCAAGACCAAGACCAAGACCAAAACCAAGACCAAGACCAAGATCAAGACCAAGACTAAGACCAAGACCAAGACCTAGACCAAGACCAAGACCAAGATCAAGACCAAGACCAAGACCAAGACCAAGACCAAGACCAAGACCAAGACCAAGACCAAGACCAAGACCAAGACCAAGACCAAGACCAAGACCAAGACCAAGACCAAGACCAAGACCAAGACCAAGACCAAGACCAAGACCAAGACCAAGACCAAGACCAAGACCAAGACCAAGACCAAGACCAAGACCAAGACCAAGACCAAGACCAAGACCAAGACCAAGACCAAGAGCAAGACCAAGACGAAGGCGAAGACGACGACGAAGAATATGCTTAAATTTTTTTTTATCTTTTGATTTTATTGTTTATTCCTGAGGTTTAGAAGCTGTCACGCCTCTTCAAAAACTAGAAAAAAAATCGAGGAGGAAACCGTGACAAAAACTGAATAAACGGGATAGAAAAATAGGAAAAAGGTTCTCGCGAGTGAGACAGAGAATAAAAACTGGCATGAAAAAGAGAAAAGCAAAAGGAAAACGTGACAGAGTGGTAGGACAAACGAGACATAAAAAAAGGAAAAACGTAGAAAACTGGAAAGAAAAAGATGAAGAACGGAAGAGAAAACAAGAAAACTATGAGGAAAGAAGGAAGAAATATAAGCAAACGTGAAAGAAAATGAAGATAAACTGGACAGAAAAAAAGAGAAAACGGGACAAAAAATCAAGGAATAAGGGATAGAATAGAAGGAAAAGAATAAGAAGAATAAGAAACGAGAACTGAAGTTTTCCACTTCTCGGGACAGAAGAGGAATAAAAATGGAGACAAAATGTTAAGGGGGCATAGTACTTTTTCAACTTAAAAAAATCGAAATTTTTTTTATTGATTATTTCGAAAGATTAACGTTTTGACCATATGTGTTTCAAGTCATTTCGATGAATTCCAAAAATTGGCAAAGTTACAGCTATTTGTGCCGCGCATGTCTGGAGCGATTACACAGCGAATAAAAACTTCAACGTCGTTTTTCTCGAAACCAGGTTTTGAAAGTCGGTACCATAAATATCTCAAGAACGGCTCAAGCAATTCTCATGATTCTTTTTTTGTTTCAAAGCCAACAAAATTATCTAGTGTTTGACCCATCCTTTTTTCGATATTACAATTTTTGTATTTTTTAGAAATGTTTAAAGTCAATTTTTTCGACTAAAAACCTTACTTTTCGGTTTGAATATCCACCATTTTGTTATGCGTTCGAATTTAAAAAAAAGGATGGGTCAAACACGAGATAATTTAATATACTTTCATGTCGTTTTGGAATTTTTCAATTCGGATAAGCCCCCCAGCGCCAATCCATGGTACCGCAAATCAAGTTTTTTTCAAATGATCATGTTCAAGGAGCCGTAGGGGAGAGGGGAAGAGGTTCACATATGCAAACAAAATTGTATATATTAGTATGAAGTGCAATGTTTAGAATGCAAAAAACCCGAATCGATTCGCTTTTCGCGTTATCGAGAAAAAAATATTTGAAATAAGGCAAAAAATATGGTGTCAAAAGTACTATGCCCCCTTAAAAACGGAAGACAAAAGGGATAAAGCGATACGAGGAAAAGTGGTAGACTGGACAGTGACAGATGAAGAAAGGAAGAGAAAAGAAAGAAAGAAACATAAAGGAACGTGAAAGAAAATGAAGATTTACTGGATAGAAATGGAACAAATAACGAGAAAGACGAGAGAGGAAAATGGAGAAATGAGAAACAGAAAAGAGGCAAAATGGGACAGAAAAAGAAAAATATGAAGCGAAACCAATGAAAACGGAAAACAAAACGGATAAGGCCATTGCAAATATTTTATAAAGTTTTTGTCCTTCCGGTGTTGGGCCACTGAAGGGGTAGGGGTGGCGAAAAAAAACAAAAAGGTTTTTTTATTCGAGTAAAAAAATGGATTTAAGGCATTTTTACTTGAAGTTCAAACGTGAAAACCAAATCTATTCTTGCTTTTAATATATACGTTTTTGTTTTCCATGCAAAAATCTACGAAAAAAAGAATTTTTTTGGCTGATTTTCGAAAATTCCATTGTTCAAATTTCTATTTCTGTTTCGTGCAAGAAGCATTAACTATACTCGTACACTCATTTTTCGAGTTTTTCAGGCTGTAGAGCCCACAGACAATTGATTTTATTTTTTTGCCCCCTGATTTTACAAGCCAATTTTCCAGGGGTGGAGTGACAAAAACTTTAAAAATAATTTGCAATGGCCTGACTGGAAAACAGAACGTGACAGAAAAGGAAGAAAATTAGGACATAATAACAGGAAAATGGAACAGACGAAGATGAAAACCTGGATAGAAAATGAGTTAAAGATCGAAAACTGGCACCGTAAGAAAAGAAAAAGGTCTAAACGGTACAGAAACTCGGACAAAGGAGCAATGAGTCAGGAAAAGAGAAACAGCCCCAGAAAAAAGGAAAAATGCGGTAGAAAAAGTGGGAAAACGAGACAAGAAAGGTAATACGTAACAGAAAATAAGATAAACCATAAGAGAAAGCGAGAAAAGCTAGAAAAATCGGGAACGAGGACAAAGCGAGAGAAGGAATAAAAACTAGCATGAAAAAAAAACGTAATGAAACACTGGACCGAATGGAAAGAGAAACGGGACGGGAGTGGAAAAGAAGAAAATGGGAAAAATTGAGAAAACGAAGCAAACGGGGAAAACGAGAAGACTGAGCAGAACAATGAAGAACGAAAGAGAAAAGAAAAAGATGTGAGAAAAGAAGAAAAAACACTAAGAATCGTGAAAGAAAATGAGGATAAAAAGGACAGAAAAAAACGAAACGAGAAAAACGATAAAGAGATTGGATAGTTGGATGAGAAAAAGAGAAAATACGGGAGGAGGAAAATGGAAAAACTAGGAGAAAATAAGAGGAAAAAGAGCACTGGAAAAAATCATTACTTTCGGAAGATAAAAGGAATAAAATAGAAAAGAAAAATGGAAAGCGCAGAACATAATAAGAGGAACAGACGAAAACAAAAAACGGGATTGGATAGTGACTTAAAATACATAAAACGGCACTACGAAGAAGGAAAAAAGTCGAGCCGGGACAGAAAATGGTAGAAACCGAAACAGGATGAAAAAGGCAGAAAAAAGGAGAAGAAAAAGTAGGAGGAAAAGAAAAAGCGGAATTATGGCAGCAAGAAAATTCAAACAGAATAGAAAAGGAGTTAAAAAACAAAAACCGGCACTGTAAAAAACAAAACAGTTGAAACGGGACAAAGAACGCTAAAAACCAAAACACGGAGCAAAAAGAAGCTTTTTGTTTCGAAAAGAGGAGAATCAAGAGTCAGGAAAAAGGCAAAAAAGCGGGTGAGAAATAACGGGTAGAAATCAAGAAAAACGAGATAAAACGAGACAAGAAAGGGAATTCGGAACAGAGAACAAGAAAAACCGAAAGGGAAAAGAAGATTAACGAGAAAAAAATAACCCGAAGGAGGAAACGAGCGAAACGGAAAAAAAGAAGCTACACGGGATACAAAAGGAGAAAGATGGGACAAAATGGAAAACTGGGAGACACAAAGAAGAAAAGGAAAACAGGATAAATGGTAAAACGGAATAGAAAAAGGAACGGAAGATAAAAAAAGAAAATCGGGAGGAATGGAAAAAACGGTACCTGGAAAGAATAAACGACGCTGAACAGACGGTAAAATGTGACATCAAAACAGGAAACCGAAACAGACGAAGTCAAGAAAGAGAAGTCCATAAAAATAAAAAAATAAATAGATAAAAAGAGTTTGATAAAGACAAAAACTGGAAACGAAAAAAGGAAAACAAGATCAGAAAAAATTAACAAGAAGCGAGTGAAAAACAAGACCTGAAATAAGAAAAAACTGGGACAGCAGATGAAGAAAAACGAAACAATAAAACAGGAAACACGGAAGTACAAGTACCGAAGTCTGAGTACATTCTAGCGTTACAAATATTATATGCAGTTCATTATTGTCACACTCGAATTGATTGGAATGAATGTTCAAGAAATAGCCCACAATCATTCACTAAAGTAGGTAGCTTTCTGTGAGAAATGGTTCTACTGTTACAGTAGCTCAAGCTAAGATGATGTTGCAACAGTTTGGTACCCGATCCATGGTCAAAACCCAAACACGCCAGTGCTTTCTTCGAAGTATTCTAAACCTACCTTTGGAAACCCTAAACTCGATCTCGATCGAGTCCATCCCGTACTCGTTGATCACGGTACAGTTGTACACACCAAAGTGCTGCTTCTGGCTGTTGTTGATGATCAGGGTCGAACGAACCCCCTCCGGTTGATGGTTCTCGAGGATCGTATAGTCGTTTTCGTTGTTGATTTCCAGCCCATTGTAGGTCCAGATGATTTGCTTTGCTTTCGGTACCGAAACGGCTTCACACTGAATCTGGGAGTTATCGTTCACCGCTCCGTACTGCTGTCGCTTGGAACGAATCTGCGGGGGACCCTTCAGGTACAACGACGAGACGGCTTCGATTTCCGGGAATCCCATCACGCTGGCCTTGCAGTAGTAGCTTCCGGCCGTTTCGCGTGAGGCGATGATCGTGATGTTGGCCGATGTCGACACCACGCGGTTGGATTCCTCGTGAATCCAGATGATCTCCGGCGGAGGATTACCGTCGACATCGCACGATAGGGTTACCGACCGGTCCAAGTCGGCTTCCACCGACTTCGGTCTGGTACGGAACGTTGGGCCGTAGCTAATGTCTAGGATTTCACTTTCTTCGCTTTTGCCAACCGCGTTGTGTACCTCGCACTTGACGACGGCGTCGTGGAATTTCTTGGACACATTGTGAATAATCTAGGAGGGAAACATGGTGGGAATTTAGGTTATGAAAGATATTTCAGGTACTGGCTAGCTTACCATTTCCGTTGTGTAGTCTCCGACGACGAGCTCGTCACCGATGTACCATCGGTAGCTGACGTCGTTTGGATTGGCGTCCGCATGGCAGGACAACCGGACCTCGGCCCCTTCGGATATTCTGCCTCCGGCAAGTGCCCCGCCAACGACGGAAACGCTCACCTTCGGGGCGTACTTCACTTCGAGCTTCAATTTCACCGACCGATACGTGCGGTCGGCCGTATTCTGAGCCTGACAGGTGAACGATGTGTTGTGGTGTTCCTTTTTCGGTGTCAACTTGAGAATCGACTTGGCCGTATACCGACCGGTGTCGGTTAGTGGTTCCTTCACGTACTCGATTCCCTTGGTCATAACGTTGCCCAGGCCGTCAATCCAGGTGATCTGTTTTGTTTATAAAGAAAAACCCATTGTTAGAGTCGTAATCGCTGAAAGAGAGAAACTGTGAAAGAATTACCTCAGCAGCGGGTTTGCCACCGACCGAGACACATTCCAGTTCGATCTCTCGATCTTCGGTAGTCACAAGGAAGTCCCCTTGAATGATTTTCGGTGGTTCCGGAGGAACCAATACCGTTAAGATGGCGAAGCGTGATCGAATGCCGGGTGTTCCTATCGAATCGAAAGTTTCGTTTAATTCTCTAATCATTTTCAAAGACCTTCTCAGTTAAAATCACTTACCATCCTTGCCGGGACTGACCTGGCACTGGTAGCGTGCTTCGTCGTCCAGCATGACCGGGTATATTTCCAGCGAGTAATCGCCCTCTTCGTCGCTTCCGACCATCGAGTATCGCTCGAAGCCACTCAGATTGCGATGCCAGCCGAGACCGAAGTCGTCTTTGGTCCACTGCAGCTGGCCAACCTTGGACTCGACCCGACAGGGCAGCGTAACCTTGGAGCCCACGATTGCCGTTTGATCCTGCGGTTCCATCGCAAACCGCTGACTGCCAGCGTGCACCACTTTGGCAGCCCGGCCGGCGGAAAGCAGTGCAGCTAGTAGCAGCAGCTTTGCGGCAGTAGTTGTTCTCATTTTGGTTAAGAAAGATTGGTTGAACCGAGAGAATGTGGTTCAAAATTTTCGAATCCACCCACTTGAAGGTGCGTGATGCTGTGAGCTAATACTGTGTGTTAGTAGATATGTGTCTGTTTGCAGGTGCAAGTATGTGGCGGATCACTAGCATGCTTTTAGCTGCTACCGATCCAGAAGCATTGCAAGTTAACTAACGGTTCGTTCACAGCACGCAGAGCGGCGCTACAGCATCACCTCGAACAGTCTGAAATTAATAGGAGAAAAAATCAAAAAAAAAAAAATCCATTAGTTATGCCGTTATTGAAAAACCATCAAAATTCTTTTTTTTATCTCAAGACAATCACTTATAAACTTGTAAAACTTGTAAACCACACTTATAAGCCGCCAGATTTGATGGGGCAAATCCACAAAAAAAAACAAAGCGATTTTCAGCCAATAATCCCAGCTGATGCCACCACCACCACCACCAACACCACTGGCGGAGGATTGACAGCATGAGGAAACAGACAAATAAAGTCAATGTGAAATAAATAAACCAGCAGTAAATCAAATTTCGAACGACATGGGCATCCGACGTGGGAAGCTCAAGCAGATGGTTTTTCCCTTGGGGGGGTCGCGCGCGCACACTTACACACACAGCCACACATCTGCCGGACCTCCCGGCCTCTTGCGGCAGCTCGACGGCGGAATGAAGTTCTTCGGAACATAAAATCAAATCTTCTGCCAACTAGAACACATCGATAAAAATCCTAAAATTCGATTGAAAAGCCATAAAACAGGGGAAGAAATTTACATGTTTCTTCTGGCTGTTCGGAGCCCCTGTGCCGGGGGAGCTTGGTGGGGAGGAAGCGAGGCCGCGCCGGGTGGTTAAGACATGAGAAGACGACTCGTCGAAGTCGTAGAAGAAAGTTCATTCATCCGAGCCTTGTCCGCCCGTCGCTTCGGAGACGACGGTGTAAACGGAGAATGGCGTCATCATAAAATCCACAGTCAAATAGGATTCCAACAAAGCCAGAGCTCGAATCAATTGCACATTCGGATGCCGTTTGCCATCCCTTTTTAGTACGGGTGTTGAATAACTTTATACTGCACAGTCAATTACGCTCAATTATTGCCGCTTGCCGTGGCTGCTTCCCGGTGCTGGATGGGACGGCAGTTGTGGGGGGAGTGTGAAAATGGGTAGATCGGTCGGTTGGTCGGGAGGGGGAAAAACGCGGTGAGTCCATCACGTACAGCAGTGCATTGCTTCATGCAGATAAGATAAAAAAATATAATTAGTACTGAAACTCTATACGAAATGTCGCCGTAAAATTTGCGCTGACTTGTTGAGAAGTTAAATTACGTTGCCAATTATAGTCGCAATTTGCATTACAACATGTACGGTTTCAATACTTTTAACGTTTTGTAGCGTAACATTTCGAATGGAACGACCGTAGGACAGAATTCGTCGAGTTATCCGGGTAGAAAAAATCGGACATTTACTTAGCTATACTATAGCTAGCTTAGCGACATGGAATTCGTTTTAGAATGGATGCATTCGGCTCAGTCCGGGTCGGGTGAAACGGGGAGACCCTATTTATCGTCCTACAAATTTATTTTTTCTGCTTAAACGGTCATTTCTCGGTTAATTGTTAAAGTTTATGAAATACTACAACCACGTGGCCAGACTAGAACGAATTATCGCTACAATTAGGATATTATTAAGGTACAATATATAATTGGCATAAAATGATATATATAAAATTGAAAAACTGTATGAAGGTTTGTGCTTATGGCATGAACGCTAGGTTGACATAGAACTACGAATGTAGATACAATGCGATACGTGTTGAACAGTTTATTACGCAAATTTATAGTGTTTGTTAGATGAGGTCGTGATTAAATTTTCCAATGCCTGAGATATGAGTATCGGTTTTTTAAAATTTGTAGCTCCTAAATGAGTTAAACCACCAAATTACTATCACACTTCTTTTGGTGATTGGTCGTGATGTCGCATTTTGAAGATTTGTGCGTGACTTGTAGTTTTAACTTTAGATAACTAGCTTGAACCTACAAACCAGTTGATATATGTTTATTGGCTTAATGAACTTGTTTGTAACATAAAATATTTGTCATTAAACGGTGGCTTTAATCCGAGACTTGCCGGGCAAACGACGGCAACGCACTGCTTTGCTTCTATCACACTGACCGAGTAGATAACAGTCTTTGTTGTCGGTGGTAGAAACAAAGAACAGACATATAAAAATAATCGCATAGGGCAACGCGTGACGCATATACGGGGAATTGGGAGAATAAAACAAAATTATGTATTACTGCCAGGTGGCGGCAGTGTAGTTAGTAAAACAGTTTGCTAGCTAGCTCAGTTCAGTTGCATTCATTCGAAAACTTAAAAGAATTTGTACTGAAAATTGCCCTTAAGCCTTCTGCTTCATAATATTTAGTAATTTTTCAGAAGCAAGAAGCTTCGAATTAAGTGCTTCTCGAGGCGTTTTTACCAAATATCTTCTGAAAAGTATGATATAGTTGATTGCTTTTTCTGCCAATTTGAAGCTCTGTTCTACAATTTGTTCTTTGGGATGAAATGGCTTTCTCTTTAAGTTGCCATTTAATTTTGAACATATCGTGTTGAATTAGTACCTGAGAACTGCACGGATTCATACATCACGTATAGCACACTCGATCACTGCGTGCGACCGAGACGGTATGACATGAAAAACAGCAACAGCAACAACAATGCTTTTCATAGATTGAGGGTTCGCTTCCACGTTTGCTGGTGTATTTAGTTGCTGGTTACTGCTGGTTTAGGTTTATCCGCAGGCAGCAGCTCTTGAAGCTGTAGTGTGGCAAGCATGTTTCAGTGTGACAAGGGACTGTGGCACAACTTGGCTTATGCTTGTCTGGGGATCATTTCCCACAATCCGCAAAATTTCATGGCCAATCGCTGACGCCACTTGCTGATGCTGCTTTCCTCGGAGCCTCGTTGAAAGCTGCGTTCCTTCTCGGAAGCGACGGTGCGTTGTCGTAAAAGTTTTTCCCTAGAACACATTTTGATACTGCAATCGTTTTCAGAAACGTCATAGAGAGATACGCGTTAGATTGTGTCCGTCGCACGCGACGATCTAGTGTGCTCTGCGTGATGTATGCGTGAATTCCTGCAGTTTTCAGATGCTAATTCAACACCCAAAACGTGACTGCTGAATGACCCGTTTGTTAAACCACTCTATAATAAACTCATCAACAACAACACCCAAAACGATTAGCAGATAAAAGCAATTAACTTTATCACACTTTTTAAGTAACAATTTGATGAAAACGCCTTGAGAAACACTTATTTAGAAGTTTTTTTGCTTCTGAAACTTCTGAAAAGCTACTAAATCTCATGAAATACGAAATTTAAGGGCCATTTTCTTTATAAAATTTTATAAGCTTTCGAATGAAATCAACAGAACTGAGCTAGCTATCATACTTTTAATACTAATTTAAGGCAAATAGTACCGATAGCTAAAAATGTTGAGTAACTTTGTAATAACTCTGTAATGCGTAGAGGAATTTTCATCAGATGTGGTCCTCTATCATCCCCTGAAATATTTGCACCGAGTTACCTAACACCCTGTATGTCTCCATGTCGTCTGCATACTAATACATACGACTATACATACTATACATACAACTATACACAACTACTTTTGAGTGGTTAAGTAAGAAGAAAATGTCATTTACGTGTAAAATGAAAAGAAGTGACCCTTAGTGGGAACCTTGGGGAACCCCAGAGATGAGTTGAGTAGAGTCAGAGAGGACATTTTCAAAGCGAATACAGCCCGGACTCGATTATCCGGGTGGCAATTTTGATTTTCAGCCCGGATAATCGAATCACCCGGATAATCGAATCATCATTTTTGGTACAAAATTTTTTTAGGCAAGTCAAGTTTTTTGACTTTTAGGTATCAAAAATGTTTTATTTATTATTGATCTATCTTACCAAAAGTCAGAAAATTCCTTTCTTACGATTTTTTCCACTGATAATTTTTTTTGGTGCCATATTATTTTTTGTATGTTATGTTCTTCAATATTTAGGTATTATAAACTTTTTTTTATTATTGATCAATCTCCCCTAAAGTCTTAAAATTCCTTTTTTGCAATTTTTTTATTGATGATTACAATGGTGATGATGACGGTAATGGTGATGATGATGATGATTTTTAAGTAAAAAAATTGATTCCATCATCGCAGGATTTATTTTTGTTTTGTTCGCCGATAAAAGTAACATAAGAAAGGAATTTTGTAGCTTTAGGGAGGTGTATCAATACTTGTCAAGTTGGAATCATCATGTAGCATGAAAACTATAACATTAAGGTTTAAAATAAATCATTGAAAAAAATAATTTTTTTTTTCACTCGGATAATCGAGTCTAAAAACCCGGATAATCGAATCCCCGGATAATCGAGTCCGGCCTGTAATTTGTTTGCGTCCGATGTGCTATGATAGAAGCCATTTCCAGAGTTTCGGTTCTATTCCGATTTTTGCTAATTTAAAGATTAATAATGGTATGTCTATTCTGTCAAATGCCTTATTAAAGTCCGTGCAAATAGCTTCTACGTGGTAGCCGTTGTCCATAGCATTCAGAGTTAAAGGTACAAATTCCAGAATATTTGAAGCAATATAGCGGTCAATTCAATTCAATTCGAGCTGGTAATGCTCAAATTCGGTATTAACTGCGCATTAAATTAGCAAATTTGGTATCTACATCAAGGGGAGGAACTGTAGCTACATTCGTAGACCTACGCCAGGCCTGCGAGTGTGTTCCGCGATACAGACCCTTCTACACTTTTTTTTTATTTTCAATAAGACAAAAAAAAAATCTCAAAATTTTAAAGCAATCTCTGCCGAAAAGACGAGCTGGTTCCCGGTTGCATATTCTAAGAAAAAATATACCACAGTACAGGGTAGTAATTTGGGACCATTATTTTTTCTTGATATAGCAATTCCATAAAAATTGCTGTAGTTATGAATAAAAGTAATTGCAAAAATACCACAAATTGCAGAAACTTGTTCAAACTCGCTGTTCTTTTTCCATTCTGAAAACAATTAGTCCCGTAATTTTTTATTTGGCCTCTAGGGTGATTTCTGAACCACTGGATCGATTATAAGTATTAACAACTAGCAATTTAAGTTTTATTACGTTCCTCTAGTGGTTTTCATGACCAATGTCATGAAACTGCTAATAAAACTGTGAGTTCCACTAGAACCTTCTTTTGGTCGGTATGAAACCTTCCGGCCCAGTGGCTCATCACTTGGTCGGAACCTCCTTAAGCATCAGGTCATAAGTTAAAATAGTCCTATTACGCTCTGCTGAAAGCAACAATAAAACTGATTATGCTTTTCGTTGCTTGACAGTCACCGCCATAATTTAATGAAGCTTTTCACTTCGTTCGACCTCCTAAGGCACAAAGTAATAAAGCCGTAAAGTATAAAGGCAAGCAATAGCAAAGAAGCTAAATAAGTAATAAATAAGGCCATTACAAATATTTAAAAAAGTTTTTGGCCCTTCGATGTTGGGCCACCGAAGGGGGGGGGGGGGGGGGGTGGCAAAAAAAACTAAGAGAATTTTTTAATCGAGTAAAAAAAATATGGATTTTAGGCATTTTTACTTAAAGTTTTAACGTGAAAACCAAATCTATTCTTGTTTTTAATAAATACGTTGTTATCTTTCATGCAAAAATCTACGAAAAAAAGACAAAAACGAAAGAAAATTTTACGGTCGAGTTTCGGAAATTCCACTGTTTGAACTTCCATTTCTATTTCGTGATAGATGCGTTAACTCAACTCGTACACTCATTTTTCGAGTTCTTCAAGCTGTAGAGCCCACAGAAAATTGATTTTATAAAAAAAATTTAACTCATATCCTACAAATTATTTTTTGTCCTCCCGATATTTCAAGTCAATTTCCAAGGGAGGGGGGGGGGGGCGAGTGACAAAAACTTTGAAAATGATTTGCAATGGCTTAATAAGCTAAAAACTGAAAAATTTATTGCCTTCAGAAGTTAAACTTTTACCACTGACGAACTGACATGACACATAGAAGAAAATCCTTTAAAAACCATCGTCCTACACATTTTGCTTGCACACTAGCACCCTCTGTTATGCATGTCGCGGAGTAGCTTGCATTTGCAGGGTTTTATGCTGTAGGGTTTTTACATTTGAATGGTTTTATACTGAAAACTCGAAGCAACACTCGCGCTCCGCGGTGTAGCCATGTTGCGAAACATGCTTTTTTGAAAAATGAGTGGTTTTTGATTGGACGATGAAACTAACGCGAGTGTCTCGTCTGTTTGTCTGTGCTTTTACTGTTAGATTATCCTCATGATTTAGTTTATTGCGGCCATAATAAAAAAGAAATTTTCAGAAGTTTTCGTAGTTATGCAGCATGTGCGCATAAAATTTTATTGTGAATATTGGTATGATAGAAAGATAAAGTCAACGTACCATCGAAATTTTACAATTTTTGAAAAAATAGTTATTTTAACAAGATAAATTTATTCAATTAGTCAATGCTAATTTCTAGTAGGGGTTAGTTCCGGCGTAGTGGTTAGCATTCACGCTTCGCACGTCGAGAACTCGGGTTCAAATCCCAACTCCGCCGAAGCCACGAATGACCCAAGTGACTATAATCTAACAAAAAAAATTCTAGTAAAATCGTTCTGTAACCTGAAAACCAATTGGTAATAACTTTCTTTCTAACACCCACATTTTACTTGTTTGCGGGCTAAAAAATACAAGAATATGACAATATGGCCTCGCATTAAAAATGCTTTTGATGTTGAACTCCAACATTCTTCCAAATAGCAGCAAGGACGTAGACTACGTTTTATCGTAGGGTGTCATTCCATAATTTAGATTCTAGTTACCGTCACGAAAGTATGAGATATTGAACGCGAATAGGTCTGCCAATTATGAATGGATGAATAGATAATAGATGTAGCAATAATGTGATTTATATTAATTTTTTTTCATTTTCGATCACTCAATAGTGAAAACTATCGAATGGTTTCAAGGTCAAATTTCACCATACATTTCCTTCGTGATCAGAGACAAAACCCCCAACAGGCCGAAGATTCTTTACGACGTTTATTTAAACTATACCAAAAGCAGAGACATCAATCTGCTTCAAAAGCTCGCCAGATAAACTGTCAAAAATTTCCTCATCCTAGTCATATTTCTTACGCCCGCGATTAAAACTAGACCAATTTGATATCTGTGTTAGGGAAGAGGGCCAGAAAAAGAGACAAAAGTTTCTTGTCCCAAAAAATCGGAAATTTTTTTACGGTGAGACGATTCCACCTAGGCGAATTTGATGTCTGTGTTGGAAAAGTGAGCTACAGCTGTAGTTTTCGGTTGTAATGTATGCACATGTTTGCCATTTCATTGGTATAGTAGTGAAAAGAGAATGCATTGGGTTGTGGCAACGATGTGCTACTGATAAAAAGGGATAAAATTGATAAAATATCTACAACGTGGGGGAAGGGTTGATAATAAAAATAATCTTTGATTTCTGTAAGGTAACAAGACAGCAGTTGTGTTGTTCTTGGTTTTGTTAAATTGTTTCCAAATGCACATTTGCACCAGGGCAACTATCTAATGATGTTTTCCTAAACTCACACTCACGTGATTGGAATGAAACGTTTTAAATATCTTTATGCTTTAAGGCTCAAAAGTGCGAAATTTAAATTCGAAAAACACAAACTGAAGGCTGTTTCCCTGATACTTACTGGGCTGTAAACAGTGAGTTTAGAAAGTTGAAAATACTCAGTGATTGAAAGCTTTTCTTCTATAATGGGTTTACGAAAAAACGTTTATTTTTTGCTTTCTTGAAAGGCAGAAGGAGAAGTTAGTTCGTTTATGTGCTCTAAATACTCTAAATACAAATTTCTTCTTGGTTATAGAATCACAACATTCAAATGGGAACAATTTTTTGTGTTAACTTTGTGTAACGCTGCAATCTTTGTGGATCTATATCGCTATTTAACTACAAATGTGTGACGGCTACAGCTTGGTTTAAGACTTGACGGATAATACATATATCGAAACAGAACTTGCATTAAATCTATCAAAATTAGGTAATAATTGGAAGACAAGAAGTTAGGCCATATTGAACCATGAAAGCAGGTTTGGTACTAGGGCTGTCCTGCACTCAGTGTACCTATTTTGCTTATTTAACTGTAACACCTCAGCTAAACAAACTTCGAAAATGTTATGTATGGGGTATTTACAGAGTCAATCGGCAGAGAGCGCTCTTAGTGCACCACCCAGTGTGAACTGAGAGTGCATCATAAATACTTAAGTGCATCATAAATACTGTTTGACACAGAGCAAATTGTGCTCGATCATTTAGAATATTCAAAGAGCAGAATTCATAGATTGTTGTAGATATTTCGAGGGGTCAATCCCGGCGTGGTGGTTAGCATTCACACCTCTAACACCGGGGAGCCGGGTTCAAATCCCAGCCCCGCAGACGTAACGAATAACCTAAGCTGTTAAACAAGCTGTTGGAATTGAAGCATACACTTCAACCTAATAATGTTTAAATTTGATATCATTATGCAAAATTTATAGAAACGTCCGTAGTATCAATATTAAGGGAAGGGACTGTACATTGGTTTATACATTCGCAGTCTTATGCCAAGCCTACTTTTGTACTTACAGAGACATAGACCTTTCTACTTTTTTACAACTATATTAGTGTTCGTTTAAACAATAGGGTAACCAACCTATTTTGGACCCCATCAGCAGCTGTACATAATTTGGACACTTCCATTTGATTTTGCTGTAAGTGTCCAAATTATGTACAGCTGCTAAAGGGGTCCAAAATACGTTGGTTACCCTACTGTGCTGTTTTTGAACCACGTCACCTTTCAGTTGGCTACAGGACGCAGACTTGCTAATGCTGATGATCTTGAACTGTTTCTGGCAGTTGAAAAAGTTGATAGTTGTCGCCGCTTACAAGATCTAGTTGATCCGACTTGCTTTAGTTACCGAACTGATGGGATTGAGTTACGCACAGTTGACCATGTTACTGACCGTGGTATTTTACTAGATACTAAGCTCACGTTCAACGACCCCTAAACTGTATCAAATCATTATATTGCGCCTTTATTCGACCGCTTATTCGAATTGTAGCATGGTATGGTGTCCTCAACAAGTAACGTGGACTTTGCAAAAGTTTGTCCGGCTTGCCTTGCAGCATCTACCATGGGGTAATCCTCAGGATTTACCACCGTGTTCTGAGCGTTGCCGCTGTCTACTCGACCTCGATTCACTAGCTGTTTTTGTGGCTAGGCTACAATAACTTTAATAGGGAAATTGATTCTCCCAACCTTTTGTCACCCATGGATTTTCGCGCTTTGCAACGTAACCTAAGACCAACCTGGTTTGCTGCATGCACCATTTCATCCATACCGCTCTTGGATGTAACGAGCCAGTTACTGCCTGCCATTAGAACAATTTCAGAAAGGTACAATGTTTTGTTTCGGGAATACAATTTTATTCTTTTGTTCGCTGCACAGCACAGTCGATATTATTGGTTTGTTTTTGCCAAAATTGACGTTTTATTGAAGGGAAAAACAAATCGCATTCCGTCCCAATTGCATTATCGTACCCTGCGCATTTTTAAAGTTTTGATCTGTAAAGAATTTTCAGCTTTTTCAAAACAAAAATGAAAAATGAGGTGGGTGCAAATTTCCGAAGTACCTTGCCTTCTAGGCCCATCTTCAAATTGAAATTTCTTGATTGTGTTGATCTTCTCTTCCCTTGTGTGTGTGTGTCTAAATGGAAAATAAACCGTACAGCAGTGCATTCATCCATTCAAGTGTCACAAATACCCAGCAGGAAAGTGTTGGTTTCCGTTGCAGTGCTTCTCACTTACTGACTATTTATGGCTCGATTTGTTTGGTTTCATTGCTCCAGCTTCAGTGTCATTACAGGGCTTCAATGAAATTCCACAGCATTCCATGCAAACTGGATCAATTGCTGTTCCATATGTTTTAAACAAATGAAGCTTTGTTCATTAATATTTTTTGGACACAAGGAGCTAATTTCTGCTAACAAAAACCATTAGGTTTCATACTATCCCAGCGCTAACAATGATATTGTTCTGTTCACAAACTTTTCTCTATTGCTAAGTCTGTCCCCATTGAGCGAAGTCCAAGGTTTCTTTTTATAAAAAAAGCATGCTACTCAAAGTCAGTTATTCAGCAATTAAACAACAAATGCTCTCTGACGGCCTTGGGATTAACGGTGAAGTGGCAGAGCGATGTTGCTGGCAAGCCAACCACCTGAAAACGTCCGGCTTTCGCTCGTAAAGCATACTAATCATTAGCTCATTAAGGTCTAATTTTCGGAATGACACCTACACAATCGACATCATCCTATGCCAGCAGCGCAGCTCGTAACAGGAAACAAAACGATGCTGCCGAGGCCGAGGCCGAGGGCGAGGGCGATGGGATGGATGGCAACTGCGAAAGTCCTTGCAGAAATGAAAGGAAAAAAAACGCCCGCATTTATGAATAAAAGTACAAAACCGTACAACCGGAGCGGAAACCCGACCACCCTTCCACGGATGGTGGTGGTGGTGGATCGCTCGGCAATGGTGTCATAATTTCCGTTTTACTCCGGGTCGTCAGACTGACGTGAATGACGGGGCTAACTTGAAATAACTGCTAATTGCGGGGGTATTCGTTCTGTGTTTCAGCGCGAAGCGATCGCACCACCAACCACCCAAAGCATCCTGCTAGCAGCAGCGTCGTGATGCAGTGTAGATTCATATTTTCGCCCACGGCAGAGCGGCAAATGCTATTCTGCTACACAGTGATAGGACAGGAAATAAAAACAGGCAAAAAGTAGCCACCCTGATCCACTTCACACCCGGTAGGATTATGATAGCAACCCGACCGACCGCTGAGGCGTAAATGAATCGAAAACCAGAGACGAAGCCGGGCCGGGATGGACAGTTCGTTTTGGGGAAACCTAACGCAGCAAAATATTGCTTAATAATTGCCACCATATTTACGTGCTCGTTACAAAAATTGCTGACGTTTTAAGCCAACGTTAATTATACCAATCCATGCATGCTCAAATCAATCGAACAACAATGCCGAACAACGTGAGTCCGTTTCATAGCGCTCGAATTTTCTGCGAAAAGCATATCCATTCCAGAACCTGCTGTAAGCCTAATTGAAACTGAAACAATAACCCTTTGTGGTGCTTCCATGACACTTTTTCATCAATTTTAACTCGAACAGCTTGAGCTCCCTTTGCCGGTTCCCCAGCACGAGGCTCACTACGGGACGCTTACTGGAAGAAAAGACCGAACCAGAAACCGCACCGACATGCCACTGCTGCCCATCGAACGGAAAACGTTCCATTGTCGTTAGCTTCATCGGTTGTGCGGCCCACGACCGAGGAACAAGGAAACAACCGCCACGCCACCGCTCACTCACTATCGCTTCTGGACGATACATGCATATAGGCAAAAGTCCGTTATTAAAAAGTGAAGCTTAGGAAACCCCTCTTCTGCCGATGCATGCTACCGTAGTGCATTGGCCGCTTTCTCCGAGAACGTAAAAAAGGATTATTTCCCTCCAAGTGATTGGTTCAATAGTGAAGAAGCCCGTAAGGAGCTTACGTTCCTGTAGTGCACGGAACCTCCATCACCCCGTTCCGTTGCGTTTGTTGGCAGGTATTTTCGGAACTATGAGTCACCTTTTTTTCTGTTATTGGGGAAAACGGCAGACCGTTAGCAGTGAGTGATGGTTTTCTTCTAGTAGGTGCCCAGAGCCTGGAAAATAGATTAGATAACGGGTCTGTGCTTGACGTTACACTCTAACGAACGAACGGAACGAAGGTGCGTGTTGTGCGGCCAGTTTGTGCGGAAAATGCTAGAGCAACCGAAAAGAGGATTGTGGCGATTGTAAGGGGCAACGTTCTGTTGCCGAATGGGAATTTCACCAATTGCAGAAAGGCGTTGGTCGATGATGGGCTGAAGGCGATGACGATACGTTATTACCCGATTAGAACTGGCTTTTGTAATTGGAAATAGTTTCGTAGCGAAGAGGGGGGTGTGGAACGGTCAGTTCCGCACTGTCACTCAATTTGACTCGAAATCATTTTCCAAGCCGCAACTTTGTACGCAACTGTCTCACAAACTCTGCTGAAGATCTTCCGACTGTTTTGAAATCCTCTGAGGGTAGGACTGTACGCCATTCATTTTCTTCCTCCCGTTAACTATCAATTTATGTTTGCAACTGAAAAGGATAGTTTCCAGGCATGGTTAAATTGTGTTTCAAGATTTTTTTTTGCAACTCAACATATGATTCTATTTTGAAAGCGTCCACTTTTGCGTCCACACAGAGCTTTCATCAAAAAGGAAACTAATGATGCCGACATTCATAAACTTTCCGGAAAATTTGCCTGGCAGCTACTTTTCTTTCATGACGGTTTCCGCTCACTCTTCAGTGGCTCGTTTGATACGGAAGAAACGCAACCGTACAGTAGGTACCTTACAGTACCGTGCACAAGTCGACTGCTGCGCTTAATTAAACGCATTTTCTTTCAATTCGGCTGCAATAAACCGGCGTGAAAGTCATTCTCACCGGTAAAAATAACTATTTACTAAAGCTTCTCACCAGTCAAAGCAGCATCCTTTTCTTGCCGCAACTGGGACGTTCTGTAACAAATTGAAAAGCAGATGAAAAGTAAACACGCGATTATGGCAAACGGGTAACCTCCAACGAGCGAACGAGTCTATGCCCCACTCTATCCCTATCTTTCTCTCTCTCTAATGAATGCAATAAAGTTATGAATGGTGCCACTTGAAAAATTTCTTCGCTTTGAACGGCACTTTCTCCCTGAGAGTGTCCTGTCCGCCTGCTGCCTGTATACCGACCGGCGTGCACACATCTAGGTCAAATGGCGGCTACCGTGCTACAGTCAGTATTATTGCAGTGAAAAAGGCGAGAACCGTCATCCAACTTGGTACGTCGTAGGTAGCAACGAACGCTAGAAGGGTTGGTTAATCTTTGATGGATTCCTATCTCGGACGGATAACGAGCGGGTAATTTGTTTCTGGCGATGGTGCGTCCGACTAGGACAACGCCCGAGTCCAGCTGACTGACAGTGCCACCCGATGACAGTGCAATGAGCTTTGAAAGTTTTTCATCTTCTATCGAACAAGATCAAACAGTCGTGCCGTGGGGCTAGAGTGGCCAGCGCACGACATACTGACAAAGATCTGTGAGATCACAGGTGTAAAATTCTTATTAGCAAAGCTAATTTTTTTTCTGAAAAAGGTTAAATAATTTATTAAGGTTTCTCAATGTCTATTTCATTGCGAGTAAAAACAAAACTCCGCACGTTTTCGATTTTTTATTATAATACCTAACAGCTGTTTAGAAAAAATGTAAAAATTGAGGGGGAGGATGTTCGGGCTTCCAACCAATCAATATTTTTCTTGCACATTAAAACATCATTATAATCGGTTAAGTCGTTCAAAACTAATAGATGAATAAAAATTACAAAAATTGGCAATAAATGCACTAAAATGATAATATTTGGGACTGTCCTATATCAGAAGAAGACATCCTAAATGCTAAAGAAAAAAATAATTGTATTGCTCGGAAGAACCAATCCACGATTGCTTAGATATTAAGCAACCAAGCTTGAACTCTGTTCAGAACTGCTGAAAAATCCTCGACAAATGACCCAACTAGCCAAAAACATTTTCTGCGCTATTGAAAATGAGACGCATTTTTAGATATCAAAAAACTGCTGGTATACAGACACCAAGGGTTGCTACCAATGTCAATCGGCAAAAAATTCTTTCTAAACAAACTAAAAACGCTGACGAACT
The DNA here is from genome assembly GCF_943734655.1 of Sabethes cyaneus. Lineage (NCBI taxonomy): Eukaryota > Metazoa > Arthropoda > Insecta > Diptera > Culicidae > Sabethes > Sabethes cyaneus. The sequence goes on from NC_071353.1 coordinate 131,629,787, forward strand.
GACATGACATTTTCTATAGAAGAAAATCCTTTAAAACCATCGTCCTACACATTTTGCTTGCACACTAGCACTCTCTTTTCTGTATGTTATGGAGTAGTTTGTACTTGTAGGGTTTTATATCGTAAATATTTTACATTTGTATTGTTTTATACTAAAAACTCGAAGCAATACTCGAGCGCAGCAGTGCAGTCACGTCGGAAAAGATGCTTGTTTTAAAAAAAAAAAAAAAGATTTTTGGATTGACGATGGAACCAACTCGTATATCTCAGCACCAACTCGTATATCAATGTACGAAAACTATCGTAAATATCTCTTAACAAATTCGGATTCGTAAATAAAACCTAATAAAACGCGCACAAGTTGATATTCTATCGTTTATAATGCTACTAACTGACAAACATACGATTTTCAGCACAAAGTCGTATAGCTGCATGCAGCTGGTCGCGCTTAATCGGATCCTATCGTATTGAAATACCTATAAAAATGTATCACTCAGAGTTATTCCTCAGTGCGTATATCGCCTCCAAAATGGTACGGATTAGCCGCTTTTGCGCGTTACGATTTTGTTGAATACATATCAGTACGTAACTCTTATTTTCAATCTAATTATACATATGAAAATGCTGACTGGGTCGTCTGTTTGTCTGTGCTACAACATTGTGGTTGGGAATCTATTTCATTGCTTTATTGCATTAGCTCCTCTTCATAACCGAATGCCCGCATCTTTTCCTTGACGCCCCTCATAAGGTATTGGGCCGACTTCTTATGCTACCTTTACCCACTGTTTCTTGAACGCCAGCTTGTTCTCCGATATCTGAGGCGTTTTAAGAAATCTGGTCTTCATAATGTTTTAAAACTTTTCAATTGGTCAAAGCAGTTCGATGGGTTGACGTCTTTCGAGACAAAATCAACATTGTTATTTCTGTAACAGTCAAACACGTAGCAACAGGATGCCAAATACGGCTAAATCAGCGTTTCGCCTCTGTGAGATCGCAGGAAGAGCAACGGGAGCTTATGCAGGGACTCGTCCCGGCGGATTTTCCCGTTTTCCGCATCCGCAGATGACATGCCTAGCCAAGAAATTTTGGCAAATTTCAACACCTTCTTCGTCCTTACTCCCTCAGCCAATGTTGCAAATTAAGCGAGCAGCAAACGATGCCTTCTCTCACGCGACCGAGTATGAGATGCAGAGCAGCCAACACTTACGCCACTGACACAAGCGTACGCCAAACGGCGTTCCGTTGCTACGTTCAGTCATTCCGCAACCCACACACTCGCGAACGCACAATTTCGTAGCGTCTTTCTGCATAGCTTACTCACGAGGCAAACAATCCGTGAGCAGCCAGCTGTTCGTGAGGGCTAGCCGCACACTGAGATACAGATTTTGCATTACTTTTTTTTTCTTCTTCAGCTTACGTCCTCGATTATACACGCGGGTGTGAGTGCGAGCCTTCGCAACTGACCGGTATCAGCTGCTCGGGCTGATACCGACACGAGCACCAACATGTCGTAGTGCATGAATAAATAAGAGCGAAAGTCCGAAAGAGATGCTTATGCCGGCGTGTTCGTTAGAACGAGTACGCGTGTGTGAGAAAATAAGACCACACGAGTGCGGGCTTCGCAACACTGCTCTCAGGAACAACTAACCGTGATGTGGCAACGTAAAACTCCTGCTCCGGCAACTGCTCTGGGTTCAACTTGATGTAAGTCCATTTTGGGCGAACACGTTTTGTTTGTCATTTCGGTTCGGTACCTTCCGGATCTTGAAGACGTAGAGGACGGCACGTTTCATAGTTTCAAAAGTTTCAACCGATGCTTGAACAAGCTGAACAAGTTTCTGGCCTTCACCACGTCAGCTTCGGGTTTCTACATACGTTTGACCGCAGCTGGGTCATCTTGGTCTTCTTGAATGACTTCACTACCCGAGATAACGTCGAATGATGAATTCCTAGGTTTTTCCCGATCCACATGTGGGACGCTGACGACTTTTGCACGACGGCGCATTTTTTGAAGGGATCCGCTTTTGCTCGGAGTTGGTCTCGGGGTATGATGCTGGCCTAATAAGCCAGTCATCGAAAGTTCGAATCTCGACCGGGAGAAGCTCTTAGATTCAATAGGGTTATTGCAACGAATTATTCAACGCTCCAATTTCATCCATAAAATTGGTACTACTTTTTATTATTTTTATTTTTGTCATTCTATAACGCCCGGAGCGCATTACGTTCAGATATACATGCTAAATAAATCATATTTAATGCGTAAAATTAGCATATCCGTACTATTTTGGAGACGATATACGTGATTACGAATAATTTTGAGCGTTACGACTATATAAGTATTTATATACGATAATATCCGATTAAGCGCGAAACGCTCCGTATTACTTTACGATTTTGAGCTGAAAATCGTATGTATGTCAGTCATTATCATTATATACGACAGAAAATCAACTTGATTCCACTTTATCCAGCTTTAGTTGCGATTTCGAGTTTGTTAGGAGATATTTACGATAGTTTTCATATATTGATATACGAGTTGGTGCTAGCTGGTTATGTTCGTGCATGAGTGTGTGTGACGCTGGACCTCAGTCGTCTGTTTCTCAGCGATGATTGAACCGATTTGTTCGTTGTTAAATAATTTCGTTTGAATGGTACAATTGCCTAATAGTTTAGTACTAAATTGTTTTGCGACTGAAAGAAAGTTATACCAAAAATGGTAAAACTAGGTGACATGATTTTCTCCGGAACCGCTTAACCGATTATAACAATTTTAGTATCAAATGATCTTGCTACCGTTAATAATCTATTGTCTTAATAAAAAAAAGTGCTCCACGATATACTCCAGGTCCAAAATATAGTCCAGGTCCTGAATCCGGTTTAAAATCTGATCAAAAATCTGGTTACTGGTTTAAAATTTGATTAAAAATGTGGTCCAAAATTTAATTCAGGTCCAAAATCTAATAAAAAATGTGGTGTAAAATCTTGTTTACAATCTGGCATAGTTTGAAAATCTGGCCCAAAATTTGGACCAAAATCTAATAAAAATGTGATCCAGAATGTGGTTCACAATCTGGTCTCACATCTGATCCAAAATTTAATCAAAAATGTGATTCAAAACGGATCCAATGATGGAGGTCCAACGTCTGGTTCTGGTCCAGAATTAGGTCCAAAATATGGTCAAAATCTAATCAAAACTATAGTCAAAATATAGTAATAATCTGTTCCAAAGTTTGCTACAAATTCCGGAACAAAATTTCGCAATTTGCGCAATCTAGTCCAGGTCCTAGTTTGATCTACGATCCAGGAATCTAGTTTAAAATCTAATTAAAAATATGACCCATAATCTTTTTTGAATTTGATTCAAAATCTGGTCCATAATCTGATAAAAATGTGGTCCTGAGTCGGAACAAGGTCCACAATGTAATTTAAAATCTGATTGCTGCTTTATAATCTGATTAAAAATGTGGCCCAAAATCTGGTCTATATTGTGGTCCAGTTCCGGACCCAAATTTAATTCGAAATCTGGTCCAAAATCTGATAAAAAGTGTGGTCCAAAATCGAGGCTAGGTCTATAATCTGGTCTAGGTCCAGAATGTGGTCCAACATTTGATCAACAATGTGGTTTAAAATGTTATCTAAAATCTCGTCCAAATTTGATAAAAGTGTAGTCCAAAATCTGGCCAAGAATCTGATGCAGTTCGAAGATCTAATCCAGGTCCAGAATCTGATCAAAAATGAAGTCCAAAATGTGATAAAAATGTAGTCTCAAACATGGTCCAAAATCTAATGCAGGCCAAAAATGTGGTACAGACCATCTGGGTCCAAAATCTGGTCAAAAATCTGATCAAAAATGTGGTTCACAACTTGCTCCAAAATTTGATAATAAATGTGGACAACGATATAGTCGAAGTCCAAAATATGGTCCAGGTCTAGGATCTGGTTCAAAATCAGATCCAAAATCTAACCCAAAATCTGGTTGCTGGTTTAAAACCGGATTCAAAATGTGGTCCAAAATCTGAAAGAAAATGGGGTCAGCATCTGGTCCAGGCCCAAAATCTGATTTTGATCCAAAATGTGGTCCAAATATCTGATCCAGAATCTAGTTCAAATCTGTTCCAGAACATAGAACAAAATCTGATAAGAAAAATGTGGTCCAAAATTTAGTTCCGGTTCGGAATCTGATTGGTGGTTTACAATATTATCAACAATAATATACTTGGAAGGAACACAGATTTAACAAACGAGGGAGTGCCAAATCAGGTTTTCGCCAAGGGCACCACAATATCACGCAACGGCTCTGGCAATTAATTTACTTATTATGAAAAAGGGGATTACCATGACAATTTTTTAAAGTTAAATTTCATGAAGAAGGTGGGAAACCTACCCAGCCTGGGTGCCCCAGTGGTCATGAAACACTTGAATTTGGACTTCAAACACAAATTGAAATCAGTTATGAAATAGAACTTGGAGTGGAACATACAATTGGACTTAAAACTGCCTTTGAAATTAGTTATGAATTTTTTCTCAAAATTGAACTTGAATTTGGATTCAAATTAGATTTGCATTTAGACACGAAATAGGACTTATATTTTTCAAAGAAGTTTTGTTTAGTAATCTTGTTTCTATATCATTTTCTAATTATTAAAAACATTCCTCACTGTACGATTTGTTGAAAACGCCAGACAAATAGAAAGTTTTTATCATCCAGTTGGAGACCTGTTTCGTAGCCAGACCAATTGCTGAATTGCTCGTTGTCCAATCTTTGAAGTAGTTTAAATCTGAGCTTCCGCTTGGCAGAACATTCCGCTTTCAAAACTTGACCATCTGTTTTTAATTGGTGGACTTCGCACCCAGCTGTTAGAGTGGAGGACACTTGCAGGGATAGGTTATACGCGATCCTATCGACTCTTACGAACTTTCCCCCAGTCGAGATCCGAACATACGACGACTGACCTGTTAGACCAGCAGTGTCGCAACTTGAGGTCAACTGAGAGGCTGTAAGTAACATTAGTAATAGGTAGGTTGAAGAAAACAAATCGAAAGGCAATTTATAAGTTGGTGTTTTGTGCTGCTAATAAATCGACAGCCCTAAAAAAATATTGAATAAAAACTATTTTATAGTTTGGAGTTCCGCAGGGAAGCAACTTAGGACGATTACTATTTCCTATATTTATTTTAAAGATGCATCCGATGCTTTACTACAAATAAGTGGAGAATTTTAGTATTAAATAGATATACAATCATCTAACTCATGGTGGAAATCCTTTTCGGTCGTTAGGGAATACGTTCCGTCTCCGTAGATTAGCTTATTAGGCCATCCACGTGTCTCAAGCTCAGACCGAAGGACAGCGCGTCTCTTTTGTTGTTCAAAACGCCTTTCACCATACATTCATTGTGTCCGAGTGTGTATTTTAACAATTTTAAAAGAAAGACTTTAAACATTTGTACAGTGAAACCATTCAGCGCAACAGCACAAACAAGTCCACATGGTCCTACGCCGCCCGTCGTCGTCGTCGTCGAAGGCTTATTTATTTCCGTCGGCATCACACCTACCTATACCTACCTACGAGCGCCATACTATTAATGGAGGAAAAAGCAGTTAACAATAGTTTTATCATTCATGACGTGCGGAACTCCAAGACACCTCCCGGCCAACAGTCCCTCCCCGGGGGCCGAGGTCTTTCGTGAGCGCTTTTTCTGTACCATTTGAACAGCCGAGCGCCTAGTACCGACCGGAGTGACAACTGTTCTAGCAGTGCCAGCACCGACTGTAAACGAACCGAACTGGAAGTGCGGATGACGGTCGGTCCCACAGGAAGCTGTTTGCTGGTGCCGTTTTTGATGTTTGTCCTTGCTTCGTTCCATGTCTATTATTCAATGGAATCCGTGCCCAATCCCCGCTCTGAGCTACGTCCTTCTGCTGACACTGCGTCAGCAAATCCTGGCGACGACGTTCAGGAGGTGATGTTTAACACCATTTAGCGTGCAGCGTGCATGGATGTTTGCTTACAGTAGTGACATGGCAAGTCAAGAAGGAAAAATCAAAGTGCCGCCCTCCGGGCAGCAGCTCAGTGCATTCCTGCTGATTTGCCGTGCAAGAATCAGCACTAATCGGCTTCGGCAAATCCGCTGGAGGCTGCTGCAACAATCCGTTCGTTCGTTCGTGCGACAGACGACAACGCGACAGTCAGTGCAGTGGAATATGATCGATTTGTACGTGATGGGACCAAGATGGGAAAAAAGGACAAAGCAAGCGATTATCACGCATCGATTATCCTGCATTAACGTAACTAGGCAACGGACGGTGGAAACAAAGGAACCAATCGGCTTGTGAAAGAAAACGACTTTTTTACCCGGAGGAGCTTTACAAATCCGCTTCGGCTCGGATGGCGCGGGCTTTCGTCGCTGCTTGTCTCTGCGTCCGACAGTTTTGATGCTGCCTCTCTGCTGAACGCTGACTGGCAGGATAATTAAAATGTGGCTGAATAGAGATTATCATGTTATTTGTCATCAGAGCGATTTCATTCCTTGCCATTTAAAATGGATAGCCACACCATAGAATCGAGCTTGTGGACAATTATTGTCCAGGTCATGGACCCGACTCGAAGGCAGGAGAAATTATTTAAATCAGCAGCAATTTTGCCTCGAACCTGCTCTTTGCGATCGATAACTGTGCGGCATTCCGTTCAACTATTTTCCCACCAGGTGACAACGCTGCCCACTAGTTGCGGTGCGGTGAAGCTGATCGATTAAAAAACATGATCATCATCATCATCATCTTCATCCAGTCGAACAGTTAGGAATGCCCTGTTGTCCGGTGGCAAGTTTCTTCGCTGCGCCGCAGCGGACAGATAGCGGTACACTCGTGTTTATGAAAAATAAATTCAAGGTAATGATAGACTCCTGGCGGTTGTCGATCGATCTTTTTCTAGGCAACTCTTAATTCAACCATGGCCCAATTAGTGTCCCGTCAGGAGCACAGCAATCGATCGAGTAATGGCAGAGATGAGCTTCATTTACATGATTTGTTTTTCGAGCGGGCTTCCAACTGACATCGACATTGTTTGCACATCACACACGGTGAGCTGAGGGACGACGGTGGTGGCACCACCCGGGGAGTGATCCGGTCTGGGAAATTATTCATATCTCGGGCCAATTGGCCAATTATGTTGGTCTGGACAACGATGTGCAGGCAGCTGCCGTTGTTTTCTACGCCTCGATTGTGTTGTAATAAAAGAAAATCGCCCTGAGAGCCGGTTATTATTTATTGCAGAAAACTGTTCGAATCTTACGCGGATCGAGTGAAAAAATACGAACTTTTAAGTGGATCTTGTTAAACAGCGATTGGAAGCTGCAGTGGCCGGAGCCTGTGGCGTGCGCGGACAAAAAGTCAAAAGTTCATCGTCGTGAAGCAAGCGTCCTGCAGAGGGTTTTGAATTGATGGCGTCGCAGGTAATTCATCTAATAAACCTGTGATGAGATCGGTAGAATGGTGTTGATTTTAACATATATATTTTTCGTTAAAGATATTTATTTTCTTTGAAGAACGAACCGTAATTGCAACCGAAGAACAAGCAAAGGCGCAAAAGCAAATCAAGCGAAGTTTGAGAAAAATCAATACAAGCCGGCAATGATGACCAGGATTGCAGCCAGGAGATTGGTAGAGGTATAATTCGATACGTTCGCTGCCGTGGTATAAATTAAAGGTAAACACGGCGAGAAATGAGCCGAACCTTCTGAGCAGGGGGAGACTGTAGCGCTGACGGTGCGCGATGATGCGACACTGTCCCGAAGCAGCCATGCAGCAACATTGCAAGCTGCCGGCCGTTAGCTATAGTTTTGAGCGAAGGCTTCTCTGCATGTGATTGACCGCAACAACGTCAACAAGAACGAGGAGAAAGCGGTTGCAAAGTGGAGCCCGTCCAGGATGTGCAAAGCTGGGTCTACGGTACTGTTTTTGGCTCTTGTGGAATAGGGATTACGAATAATTTATATCAAGTCATCAAATTAAATCAAGTGCCACTTATCAATACCTATTTTCTTACACAATCAGCCTAATTTATCTAATTGCCGTTCATAGATATATTAAAAAAAAATAATTGATACATTGAATTGTTTCTTCTCTTTATTATAAAATGTTGAATCTTAGTAATTTAGACAATGACAGGTTTTCAATGGCGTAATAAAATCGACAGATTTGGTTTGTCGGTCGGGCGTTTGGATTTTGCGTTTGATCTTCTGGGACATTGATTTACAACCCATAACTTCGCTATCCGACGGGAAATATGACTTAATGAAAACGCCCACGAAGACTCCGGACCTGTCAGGGGCGACAAAACGGCGGTTAAGTTGAGCTGAAACGACCTTACTGCTCCACATTATATGTATATTTATTACTGTTTTTGACCGAATGTATAAACGTCTATAGATCAAAGTATTTGATTCGTGAGTCAATTTGAATTGGAATTGATTATCCCATATTTGAATTTACAAATGGCATTACATTCATTAATGCACCAATTAAATATTTCCAGCGTAAAATTTGCAGTTCTTCAATTGCAATTTCAAGACGATCGTATTTACATTTCAAGAGTAGGATGTTAAAAATAAATCAATAAATCACATAGCAAGGGATGTATTGTAATCATAAGAAAATGACTGAAAACTATGCAAAATCATAAAATAAACAACCATGGAAATTATGAGAAATAATAATAGTCTAAAGTTGCTTCCCTGCGGAACTTCAAACTTTAAAGTAATTTTTTTGTCGATTTTTTCTGAGGGCCATCGATTTGCTAGCAGCACAAAAAACGAACCTATAAATTGCTAATACATTCATTTTCTTCAAGGTACCTATCACTGATTTTACTTACAGCCTTTCAGATCGAGTTCACTACACCACTGGTCTGACAGGCCAATCGTCGTATGTTCGAATCTTGGCAGGGGAAAGGCTGTAAGAGTCAATAGAATCCAGTCTCGCAATTTGTTCTCTACTCAAACGGGTGCGAAACATCAAGTTTCGAAAGTGGAATGCAGCACTCTTTTTACTTCTGGTTTGTAATCTATTTCTAATTTCAAAACTGTAGCTTTGTTAGTGTTGTGTGTGCTTGTTAGTATCAGTTAACTTTGTATAGGAGTTTCTCATTTGAAGAATAGTATAAATTTACTTTAGTACCCAATTTTCGCATTGTAAATTTTTGTTTAAATTTTATTTCAATCACATTAAATATTACTTTTGTTGTCCAAATTGCTTCGTTTTCGTCAAGTTTTATTTGGCCTGGAATCTTATGCGTAGTGAGAAAGCAATTTATCTAATTTTTCATTGTTTTTTCATTACTTTGAATATTTTCAGTAAATCCAACATATCAGCAAAATTTCATTGCAATCAAAAGTAGTCAGCGTTTTGAGCTGGAAGGGCACAGTCCTAGTCTTATTTGCATTAATAAGCTTTACTCGTTTTGCGCGATTACTAAAATTGTTGAACGTTTTAGGACAACGCAAGAACTAGAAAACGAGGAGGCAGCAAAAAGACGGCGAAAAAGCAATGAAAATATGACGAAAAAGTGATGAAAAGATGGTGAAAATACGATGACAAATTGGCAAAGAAACCACAAAACACACCAGGCATTCCATGGAAATAACTGGAAAACACAATAAACAGGCGACGAGTGGGACGATAACGTCAAAAAAATGACAAATGAATGAAAAAGACGACCTAAAACGATAAAAAACCGTTTAAAGAGACAAAACATGCAAAAAAGTTGACGGAAGTATGACAGATAGGCCACGTTAGATCGACTAAAAGACAAGAAAACGGCAACATTTTTATTATTTTGACAACAAATATGATGGAGATAAAATAAACAATAAACAGCAAGAAATGGCAAAAAATGATGAAAAGACAGCCAAAAAACGGAGATAATAGAATGAAGGAAAGGCAAAAAAGATGCCTAAATAGTAACAAACTAGATATGACAAAAGAGCTGCAAAAAGCCGACGTAAAAATGCCGAGAAGTCACATTAAAAAATGACCAACTGACGATGAAAATACGATAAAAACAGAGCTGAAACACTAATAGGCGAAAGACGATGAGAAAAGGCGAAAGTCACCAAACATTATAAAAATACTCCTAAAAATTCCAAAACTGCAAAAACAAGAAAAGACAGAAGTTGAAAAAAGTCAACGAAAAACTGCTTACAGATGTTAAAAACGCGACAGTAAAAATATGTAGCAACGTACATATAACAAAAGAAATCGAAAATTAAAGACAAAAGATGACAAATTAAACAACGAAAACCAAAGCCGAGAATCGAATGTTGAATGAGCAAGCACGAAAGTCGATAATATAAGTGTCCTTGAAGTTGTCCTTGGGGACACTCACTTGGGAACGATTATTGCTATAGTCATGACTGTTTTTGGACGACTTGGATGACTCCTGAAAGTCTCTTGACCGACTTCTGGATGGCTCTTGGAAAAATTATCACAGCTATAGCCTTTTCAGGAGACGACAGAAATGGTAGAAGAAAGTAATTAATGATGATTGTTTTAATAGTTTATAGTTTGTCTATTCCCCGGTTTTATCAGCTTATTATTCCGATTTTGTCAGCTTATAAATTTTGTATAACTTTTGTGCATTTTAACATGATTTATAAAACTTTTCAGTCTGCTTGAAACTATACTAATTCTCTGGGGAGAGTTTTTGAATACAATGATGCCTTCTTGCGAGTAATTCGAGGTCAAAATTAGGATATTTTTATAGTAAAAGTTCCACAGTTCCTAAACAAGCAAAGATAGAGGTATACTATATTCAGCAATGTTGTGTATTTTTACTATTTGTACAACTTTGCAAAAGAAGAAAAAGTCATACAATAACTACAAAACAGCTAGAACAGAAAAACTGATTTTATGAATTTTTGAAGTATGAGAAATAAGATTTTTCTATCTTTGCTGAAGAGATAGAAGGTCACTGTCTTCAGCAAAATTACTTGTCATAATATGTTATATACTGTGCAGAACACATCAATGTGTTATATTTAAACTGAAGGAAAATAATTTTTTTATTGCACTTTTAGGGGGATAAATCAAAATTTGAATTCTACTGCACGATAGAACTATTAATTTTCTCCAACTCTTCCAAAGGTTCCATAAAACTAAAATCAAGTTTTCCCGCTCAAAGCTAATGCGCACCAAAAAAGGTTCTGGACCAGTGTGCTGTGCTCGGTTTATTGAGCTTTCGGTTGACCAATTGATGGTTAAAATTCAATTTTTAGTAGAAATCTTCGATATTGCAAGGTCTTAAGTCTTAAATTTTGATTAAATTCTCGAAAAAAAAATTCTCGATTTTGTCAGTTTCCCCATTTTGTCAGCCTCAGCCCAAAATTCAACATTGGGCTGACAAAATCGGAACATTATTGTACTATAAAAATAATTTTGTTTCATTTCTTTCTTCTACTATTTCCGTTGTCTCTTAGAAAGACTATCGTAATAAAAAATTATTCAAATGTCTGACTTCATTTTTAAGTCAACATAAAAACAAGAGGTTGATTGGACGTTTCTTAGACGACTGTTTGACAACCTTTGGACGACTCTTAGGTGGCTCTTTGACGACTGTTAGGCGGCTCTAAGATGGCTTCTGGTCGACTCTCAGACGACTATTGGACGACTCTTGGATGACTTTTAGACGACTCTTAAACGATTATTGGGCGACCGTTAGATGACTTTTGGACGCCACTTGGATGACTTTAGGAAGACGTTTAGATGACTCTTAAACGACTTCTGTACGACTCTTGGATGACTGCTGGTTGATTCTTCGACGACTGTTAGGCGATACTAAGATGACTTCAGGACGACTCCTGAATGACTGTCGGACGACTATTGGACGACTTTTGGACAACACCTGGTCTACTCTTGGGCGACTTCTTAATGACTCTTAGTCGACTTAGTCGACGCATTTAAGACGATTCCTGGACGACTTTTGGATGACTCCTGGACAAGGCGTGCACGATCCTCAGACAACTCATGGGCGATTATTGAACGACTCTTAGATGATTTTTGGGCAACTGTTGAATGACTTTAGGACGACGTTTAGATGACTCTTAGACGACTATTGAATGCCTATTGGACAACTATTGGACAACTTTTGGACGACTCAAAGTCGACTTTTAAACGATTCTTGGATGACTATTGGACGACTATCGTATGACACTCTTAAACGACTCGTTAATTACTCTTAGTCGACTTAGTCGACGACTCCTGGACAATTTCTGGATGACTCGTGAATGATTCTTAGATAACTATTGGTTGACTCGGACGACTGTGGGACGACTCTTGGATAACTCTTGGGTGACTTTTGGACGACGCTTGAATGACTAGAGGAAGACGCTTCCCAACATATATTTTTGTTTAAGAATAGCTTCTTCAACTATTGTACAGATACTTCCCGTGGAACAAGTGCTTGATAAGCTATTATACAATAAAAATGTAACTTGGGTTGGATGACTCTTGGATGACTTCTGGACGACTAAAGGTCAAGTTATGGACAATTCTTAGACGACTCATGGGCGATTAATGGACGACTTTCGGACGACTCTTGGAATACTCTTGTATAACTTTTGGATGACGCCTTACAGGCTTGCCATTTCCTCACTCATTGTGTGCAAAAGTGCACCTTTTTTTATTCAATACAATGAGCAAAGCTGCTGCCACAAATGAGAAATCCATCCACCCAATGCGAACCAGGCCAAAAATAAAGAGAAATATAAACACACTTTAGTTTCTCATTGAGCGAAAAAGCAACTGCACCTAAATTTCAATGTTGCCATATCTATCATCCACTATCGTCATATGCAACATGTTTTGCATTGTTGCCGCTGCGAGAAGTCTAAGCAGTTTTTTTTGTGTCCCATATCATAGGCAGCCAAAAATGGTATTAACATTTTGTTGCTCAGTTCACTCCTCAATGAGTAGAAGGTAGAGCATCAATGTGCAGGTTGCTGAGTAATCGCAGTCAGTAAAAAAGAGAAAAGTTAAAACAAAACGGAGCACAATAATTCGCGACTGAGTACAGTATGAATTTTTCTCTTCTCTTTTTTTATTCTGAGGAGGAATCATCCCTGGACGCTTGGATGACTTCTAGATGACCTATGGACGAGTCATGGTAATCACTTTCGAAAAAGTGACATTAAATGGTTAAATTCAGGAAATTCTATTCCGCCGTTGCTAATGTAGGTTTTTTTACGACGCCAAACGGATCGGTGGACGTTTTTTGGTTTATTCTTAGGCGACTGTTAGGCGACTCTAAGACTCTTGGATGAGTCCTGAATGACTGTCGGACGACTTTTGGACGACTCTTGGATGACTTTTGAAACGATTCTTGGATGACTATTGGACGACTTTAAGATGACACTAGGTCTACTCTTGGACAACTTTTCATTAACTCTTTCTTAGTCGACGAATTTAAAACGGCTTCTGGACGACTTTTGGATGACTCGTGAACGACTGTTAGATGAGCGTTAGACAACTCCTGGATGATTTTGGGATTACTCTTTAGACGACTCGATGACTTTTGGACGACGCGATGACCCTAAGAAGACGCTTGGATGACTCTTGGACGACTTCTGGACGACTCCTTGACACGTCGTGGACGATACTTAGACGACTCATGAGCGATTATTGAATGGCTTCTGGATGACTCTTGGACTCCTGGACGATTCTTATATGACCTTTGGACAACGCTTGGACGACTCCTGGACGACTTCTCGTTGATACTTAGACGTTTGTCAGGCGACTACAAGATGACTTCTGAGTGAAACCTGAATAACTGTCGGACGACTATTGGACGACTTTTAAACGATTCTTAGTCTACTCTTGGACGACTTTTCAATGACTTTTAGGACAACCTTTGACTCGTGGTTGACTCGTGGACGACTCTTATATCGTTTATGTTTTTTAACCTGGGTTTATTCCAACCGACCACTTAATAAATAAACATTTTCGCGAGCATAAACAAACGTTTTCGGGTTGTCAGTGTATCGATTATTGTGAGATTCAAACTGTGATAAAACTCAGTGCGAACCCGTCGTCTAAAAAGTGCAACCCAGAGGGAAACTAAGTTCAACTTGAGTGAAAAAACAAACGTTTTGACACCCGTTTGATTGGAACTAGAGCGAACCTAGATTGGACCTAAGCAAAAACAAAAACGGTATTGGATGACTGTTAGAAGACTCTTGGGTGACTTTGTGATGACTCTTAAACGACTTTTAGGCGATTCTTGGATGACTTTTGGACGACGCGATGACTCTAGGAAGACGTTTGGATGTCTCTTAGACGACTTCTGGACGACTCTTGAACGACTCTTGTATGACTTTTGGGCGACGCTTGGATGACACTTGGACGATTTCGGAACGACTCCTGGATGGGCTCATGGACGAGCCATCGAAATCACGTCCGAAAAAGTAAAATAAAATGATTAAAATCAGATGAAGAAATTCTAATTCGCGGCTGCTTATGTAGGTTTCCGTACGACGCAAAATGGATCGGTGGACGACTTCTCGTTTATTCTTAGGCGACTGTTAGGCGACTCTAAGATGACTCTTGCCCTAATGACTGTCGGACGACTATTGGGCGACTTTTGGATGAATCTCAAATAACACTTGGTCTACTCTTGGACGACTCTTCAGTCAGTCTTAGTTGACTTAGTCGACGACTTTAAGACGACTTTGGATGACTCGTGTACGACTCTTATACAACTATTAGATGACAGGTGATTCTTGGCAATTCTTGGATGACTTTTGCTTAACGGGATGATTCCAGGAAGACGCTTGGATGACTCTTGGACGACTTCGGGACGACTTCTGGATGCCACATGGACGAGTCATGGAAATCACTTCCGAAAAGATGAAATTAAATAATTAAAATCAGATCAAGAAATTTTAATTCGCGGCTGCTTATGTGTAGGTATTTCATGTAACGCAAAACGGATCGATCGCTTAGTTCAAATACCCTGTTGTGATTTGCGACACACTCCGTACACCGTAGGACGATATAAAGTGATGTTCAGGGCTGATTGAATTTGCGGTTTTCGAAATTGTAAATATGTTTTTTCCCGGTAGCTAGTTGTCTTAATTGTGCTTGTGTTTAGGTTTAGGGGTTTAGGTAATAATGGATGCTAGAAGCTTGCAGTGTGTATATTTGGGGTTAATTTGTATAGCAAAGTCATCGTATTATTGAGTGCTGCTGTGGAGATCATTGCTGATAGGAGATGAGGATCATGAGGAGCATAATTCTATAATTGTTTTCTATGTATTGCGCAGAATTTAGCTGAACAGAAGCACTTAGAGTAGAAAATATCAGAAAGTCGAATCTTCCAAGTTGATTCTATCAACTATTTAATAGAAGGATAATTACATAAGGAGAATTATAGATCAATTTAGGCTTCAATTATACATACACATATAAAAATTTAATTTAAGGTCACAAATGCAATATTACAACTAATTTCTGCTGAGCATAAAATGTTCGTCCTTTTAAATAATGAAAATGCCCTTTCAAAAACATTTACTGCTGAAATTGCTGCATCCATCTAATTCCTACCAATGTAATTAGCATTGACGTGCTAAGCATACGATCATTAATCATACTCGTAACGGTCGACTATGCATCTCAAATAATAGTTACCATTATAGAGCTATGGGCCCTGAAAGCTTTTAATGTTGTCATTTTCGTCAAAATCGGTCAGGTTTTGCACCATCGCATCGGGTTCCATTCTTCGCTAAACTCGCTCTCTCGCGCTGATCCATTGCAATTAATCGAACGCGACCAAATGCTGCAACCCCTCCGTCCGTCCGTCCGTTCGTCGCATCCCAAGTGTTGCTGCGCTCCCGTTCCGAAAATTCTGCCCATCCATCAGTTCCCGCGGTCACCAGCGAATGACCATCGCTGAACAGGGCCCGCCGTAAAAAGCCACCATTAAACGCAGCATTCGCACAAGCGCGAGCATTCAATTTAGTACCTACACACAACCTGATGATGCGCGTCCGTCAGTTAATGCGTTTGCCATTTATTTAGCGAGTGCATCGGCGGCCATCACGCTAATGGTTCGCGCGATGAGATCTCGCGTGGCACCGCAATGACGCTGCACTCCATAGACCGTGCACAATTTGCATACATGCCTGTTGCCATTGTCGATTTGACGGTTCGGCTCGAAGTGCAGCACTAGTTGCTGGTTGTGACATGATTTTCCTGTCACTCTAAAGAAGCGCCTTGAAGCACCTTTCTGAAGCCGTTAGCCATCATCTGGCACGACACTTACAGGGCTAGGTTCCATTCGCATTAGATAAATATTGCGCAAAAAAAGTTGACAGTTTTTATCTGTGCAGTACAAGTTTATTGACTAATTAATGTAACCATTCCGGTATCGATGGTGTCTTTCCCCTCGGATAACCAGTAAAGAATCTCTAGTTCCACCCGTTCCGTTACCGGCGCAAACGAGCCTAACCGCATTTCTGCTCCGAGCCGAGCAGCACACTTGATATGTATTTAATGTAAAACATATCAAAGGCATTATTGCTACATTTCTCGCCTCCGGGGCCAACGCCAGAGCTAGTAGACGGCTGATTAGCTCGGCTGGTGCAGATGGATGAGCACGAAGCAAAAAAGTCCTTCGCCGCAATACGTTGTAATTTATCGCCAGCAACATTATTGGAGCGACATTCCGCAGCCTAAACCGGCTTAAGACTTGTCGATAGACAATCGTCGAAGTGATTATGACGCGTAATGACAACTTCCAGGGCTGACATTATAAGCTGTATCCTCATTTGCCCCCGAGGCGGTTTGTGGTTTCGGTACGTGTAAGAGCCGGGACGATGGATTACGCGCGCCAAAGTTATCCTCAAGTGAAAAGTTTTTCGGTGGTCTCCGAGGTCAAAATCCTTCAATCATCACTTACTGCATGTAACACGAACAGGGCCCGAAAAAAAAAACGGGCAAGCTTCGTACGAGAAAAGCCGCAGCTGGTCGTCGATGTCAAACCAATCAGAATTGCCCCCTTCCAATTCCAAGAAACGAGCGGAGCAGAAGCAAGAAAAACTTTCCAAAGCACACAGAAAAGCCACGCAGGCAGGCAGGCAGGCAGGCGAGCGCGAGATGAAAAATTATGACAAAGACGACGATGAGGTTTGGGCGACAGGCGCGCGGTCGCCGGAGCGGCCGCGGACGAAGTACAAAAACGTCATTACCGTCGGGGTTGCAACGTGTAATCAACTGGATGCAGGTTATTTTAATTCTCTCCTCTTGTTATCCACGGACCCCGTTGCGTCGCACTCGCACTCGCACATAACCTGATTTTTTTCGCTTCTCTCGCTACGACGAGTTTCTTCGGAAACCCGAGACACCTGCCAGAAGTTCTCACAGTATCCTTCGACGATTATTGCTGCCGCATTCGAGTTGGCTTCTTGTATGCGCCCGAAGGGCCGAACCGTTGCTGCTGCATCCCGTGGAGCACAGCCTCCAAGGACCAGCGCACAGTGGGCTGGCTTCGCTTGACACGGTGGTCAGATAAAAGTCTCATTGGTTTAAACCATCAATTTTGACGCAAACTTAGTAAGACCGACCTGCACAGTGTTTTTGTTCCATTTCTCATTTCACTGTCCTTCCAGTGCGAGTGCTTGCTTCTCGGTGCGGCGCGGCCATACGGGCGAGAAATAATCTCGAGCAACAGTAACAAAAAAAAGCAGAAACGTGAAGCATAATAATAATAAGGCTGCCGAGGAAAAACATCGTTCGATGAGGTGGAAAACGGCCAAGAAGACACCGTCGTCTATCGCGGGGTATAATCATGAAATTAAGAGCAAAATGTACAACACAACACAGGGAGATAGCTTCTATACGCACGTCGTCGTCGGTCGGTTCCGTGGAACGAGTCGAGGTAGCGTGATTGCGAGAGGTGATCCTGTTTGACCGGTCCCGTTGGTTGGTTGGTTGGTCGTTCGCCCGTTCGGTTGCAGCGCAGCCCCACAGGACCGCTGCGAGGTTAATTTTCGGCTTATTGATGCCCCGGTCGATCGGTCGGTTGGTCGGTCGATCCTCAACGAGAGAGTGTTGATCGGTGGACCGAACTTTTTTTCTTTTTTTTTTCGTGCCCAATCCAACCGACACGAATATTTTCTTCTTTTGGTTGAGTGATATTAAATTATAGGAGTTGGAACCGCAAAAAGACAAATTTTCAGGCCAATTATTATTAAATATTTCGACTATTAATTATTGTTTTCATTCAATTTTATTAAAAGAAAAACAATAATGTAATCAAACATTATTTACAGCATTCTCTTATCAAGGCAAACTATCTGAATAAAAAACTTTGTTGTTTTGTGTTCTTTTTAACATAAAATGTGAAATTGTAGCTTCTTTCATTTTCATCGATGATAACCGGTTCTGTTTTATCAACCGACGCGTCGGTTGCTTGTCGGTGTTGTGGCCGTTAAATTTTTTCAGCTACACAGAGCAGGGCGAGCCTTACCAAATATGTGAAAGTTTTCACCCGTTTCTCATTCTACGATCGCGAAAATGCAAATCAACGCCGCTCTGTGTACGTTCTCGATGATGTATAATGTCATTGGTTAATAGTGCAAAAACCCCTACATTATGGTGCTGCTGGACTCCATAAAAAGCGATTCAGCGCATGTAATTTAATTTTACGGTTTTTGCCTGGTTATAATTAAAACAAGTTTGCGTACATCATTAAAAGTACTTTGGCACGATCCGAATTACTTTGACGGGTTGTGGAGTATTAAATTGCACAAAATAATCAGTTTGCGACAGTAATATACTGTAATATTAAAAATCAGTTATATATAAAAGACTGCCAGAAAATGATATCAGTTTATATATCAATTTGAGCCAATTTACGATCTGCCATTTTTGGTTGGAGAACTTTGCACTTTGTGTTTCACATCATAGGCTTTTGATAAAACCATACAAACATAGAAATAATTCAGTTGTAATCATCGATAATTATCTCAAAATACCTATTACAAAAAAATAAAAATTGGAATGCAGGCTTCTGGTTACTCATCTTTAAACAAGAGTCAGGAAAAGCTGTTTCTCACAGTGCCTAGTTCCAGCTTCCTGTTCATCCATTTGCTCTGCCCTCAATCATGTCAAATACTGTTTTCTTATATAGCGTCTCATCCCTGTAAAAATTATCCATCCATCAGAGGTCGGGCCGACACAAAAAAAGGTTTGCTTGCGCCGTCGGTCCGATATCTGACAGATAATTCTTGTTGGGATCTTGCTCTGATAGAGCACAACAACAAGCAGCGCTAAATGTTAGAGAGAAGGCCGGACAAGCAATTATAACGACCGAAATGATTTGCTCAGTAACCTTGAGAGCAGTTCTCCAGTAGAAAAGAAATGAGTGAAATTTGACGCTTTTTTACGAATAGAACATAGGGTATGTTGCTACATCGTCATAATTGCCTATTCCCGTCCTATCCGACACAAATTATTAATAATATCAGCATTTTTATGACACACAATGCAAAACTAGTTATTCCCTAATATTTTAGTTAGTTGTATATCATACGCGATCAATCAAAGTGAGCTGAGATCTATTTAAACGCTTTTTATCATTAAAGAAGTCCTACCAGCTAAATTTCCTACGTTTTTTCGTGCGACGAAGAAGACAATGTCGACTAATCGTTTTAATTTCCGTCATTCATAAATGAAAATAACTCGCAAGGCATGGTCGTTATTCTACAGCCAGAAAAACTTGCCTGACCTGCAGAAATTTTGTAGAATAACATTTGTCATGCCGTCCTACACAAATACATGCGTGTTAGCTTAGTAAACATTGTTGTGATTTTTAGTTCGGACGATGAAAAATTTTGATGGACGGATTTTAAAACGGTACGCGAATTTTAGAAATAAAGTCAGTTGCGTAATTTCAATAATATGCTTTAATAGTCGCTATTCAGTGATGTCGAAGTTCACGGATCGGAAGGTAAGGGTGTTTTAGTCAAATCAGCACAAGAACTTTTGGAGTATTCATTAAATCCATCCAGCAAATGATGAAAATTAGACTGGCTTTACTTTTTAAGACGGGAATTAGAAAAGACCCTAAGTAGCAAAATTGTAAAGCATTGCAAAAGAGTAGATGCTCTTTGTTTATCGTACATGGTATCTTCTCAGAGAGCAAGAGCAAATCGATTCTCCTCATTTGCTTTGCACTAAAACACTGAAAAATGAAACCTTTGCGAATAAGCACGGAAGAAGCCTGCGCTGAAGTTGATTTCATATCAAGATAAGTCGGTTTCCGCAGCCGGAAGTGACAAGAGACTTTTTCTCCAAACGAAATCTTTTACAAACTATGTTTATCAATCAAAAACGGTTAATCTATTGTTTCGATATCAGATTACTCGAGTCCTCGTGCAACATGTGAAAAGGGCAAATGATAGATTCTCTTCGTGTTTCCTCCCTTACGTTTATCACGGTGACATAAATGCATTCCAATGCAATTTTTCTTTACCAATAGTGAGCCAGTAACGCCAGTAACCGTTTTATGAAAAAGTAATCCGTTGAAGTACAATTGCTTCGCCGTGATGTGCTGAAGAGAGGGACGCGAAGAGAATGTTCAATATTTACAGTATTTACAAATTACTTCAATGGACGAAATTTACGAATAACTTTAATTTACAGACTTCAATGGACCGTACAGCCAGACATATTTTACGATCGTCAACGTGCACTAACTTGCATCCGTTGCTCAGAACCATGACCATGTCATTAAAGTATGACCAAAAAAGCAGTGAGTCCGTATTGCTGCCCCGATGTACACACGATTGTTGTAAGAATGCAACGACGTAAATTGAGATGTAATTTTTGACGGCAGCAGTAGGAACAAAGCCATTCAAAAAAAGTTGTTAAGGATCAAGTCCGGAAAGTTTCCGTAATAGTACTCAATGATCTATTGTGGCGTTTCCCTAAATGGAGGTTCGCGAATTTTCAAGGGTTCGCTCAAAATTTAGCTCACACGATAATAGTATAAGGAGTTCCGTCAGGTGATTCGCCAAGTAAAATAGGCGAGAAACTGCTGGTCTATAGGCTCAAACGCTGCCTTCAAATTAGTGTTTACCCTATGAACTTGGGCATTTGATCATATGCAAGATACAAGTCAATGTGAAATTTTTTAGATTCATATTCATGAAAGTTTTTAAATGCTTAGCTCTTGAACCACTGAACCGATTTTATGGGCTTTAATAGTAAATGAAAGGCATTTCAATAAACTTTTTTTTCAGAAAAAATATACGATGAAAATAAATATCAAGCTGCAGGAAAATATGTCAAAGTGCAAAAACACAACAACATTTAAGCAATATGGAATCAAACAGCTCAGTGCTACATTTTCTTTCAACCTCCAGGTTAGTGGGCAGTGGTCACAACTATCTTACTAATTCATTACCTTTAACCAACCTATAGCATAACAGCGCGGATATAAACAATTGGATTATTATTGGTCACATGGCATTTCTTAGGCTGGAGCATTGTTTAGCAGCTTCGCAGTACTTAAGGCAATTAGGGCTTGAACCAAGACACGAAACGTGAATTACACTTTCATTGTACGCACAAGGGTAGATACCCTTTTCTACATTTTTTTCGATTCAAGTCCATCAAAGTAGAATGTAAGGTATTATGACACATTTATTTCTGTTTTCATCGCCAATTTTGACCACTAAAACCCTTAAATTAATTAATAAAATTTTGCTTAAAGCTTAAACCTTCAAGTTATAAAATTTGAAGGTATTTGGGGCGAACCAACCACCGCACTATGGGCAGAAACGAGCGAAAAAACAGACGCAATCAAGATACGGCCGGCAGACTGATAAAATATAGATGATCTTATGTAAAATTTTCCGGATAATCTCGTGGTGCCTACCCCTTTCCTGTTTGCCGTCGGGAAGTGCCCTATTTTGCTCATTTTCCCCTATTTTTAACATTATTTAACACTTATTGCGCTATACCAAGCAAGGTTTTGAGAAAACAAAACTTAAAAACCTTATAATTTTGTGTGAAGAAGTCCGCAGAATCGAATAGCACTTATCCCATTTAATTTAGAGCACAACATTTTTTTTGGCTGAACTTGCGTTACCAGCCGACCATACCAAACGGGAACTCAACCAATAAAATTAATGTGCTCTAAACTAAATGGGGAAACCCCTATTCGATTCTGCGGACCTTTTTACACAAAAGTATAAGGTTTTTAAGCTTTATTTTCTCGAAGTCTAACTTGTTATAGTCCAATAAGCGAGAAAAAAATGTTAAAAATAGGGGAAAATTAGCAAAATGGGGCACTTCCCGATGGCAAACAGGAAAGGGGTGGGCACCACGAGATTTTCCGGAAAATTTTACATAAGATCACCGGCTGAAAGCCCCATTAAAAAAGTTAATAAATAAATAAATTTGAAAGTTGAGTCAATTTAAGTCGTCTTATAAATTTCAATTCCGATTAAAAATACAATATGGTAAGAGACCAAGCAGCAATTTATGCTTTATTGCGTTCTTTTAATGCTTTCCATGACCGATTTCATAAAGCGCAAATATGAGCTGCTCTAGAACCTTCTGATGACCGCTATCCAATTTCCCATCGTCCAAGAAGCCCACTCTTCAGAAGGTTTTAATGAACTCTTGAGGAATTAGGCCATAAGCACAAGTAGGTTTATTACGCTCTACTGAAAGCAGCTACAAAACCGATTATGCTTTTCGCTACTAGCCGGCAACCGCGATAAACGAACAAAACTTTACGCTTTGTTCGAAACAGTTTCAAATCAAGAAGCTTGCTGCGTAAAAAGCTAAATCACCCAGCCAGTCTTATTAACTTGAAATAATCTGGCCTTGAACAGAAAAGGTAAAGTTTGTTAAGTGTGTAATGTCAGATCATCCATATCGATTCCATTTGCAAAGGCCATAATAAAATATCCGCTTCAATATATAACAAATTTTCAACAGTTTCCGTAGCTGTGCAGCAAATGCGCATTAAGTTTTTTCGTGCACATTGGAAAGATAGGTGGCTAAAATTTACGTTCCACCAAAATTTTGCAATTTTTGAAAATCAGTTGTTTAAACAAAATAAATATATTCGTTTAGTCAATCTTAGTCTCTAGCCAAATTATTCTAATTGCATTCTGACATAAAAACCGATTAATAATAACTTTCTGGTGACTGGTTATTTGGCGACCAAAAAAATGGTCCGGTGTTGAACTATAATCTTCTTCATAATGGCAGAAATAAATCTGATTGATCAGGGTGTTACCATATTAATTGCACTATAAAATTAGCTTTGATTATGCGCCATCTAATGGACGCTAAACACTTTTAATGGTATCATACAGAATAAGGTGAAAATAACACTTTTAATTTTCCTTGAAAAGAATAATTTACCACCAAACTAATGATTGTTCGCAACAATTTGCCGCTTTTTGAAAGAGAAGCGGTTAAAATATTTTAGAAATGATAGAAAGCATAATTTTCGTTAAACAAAATTATCATTTGTGAGCAATTCTATAAAATAAATATAGACCAAAACTAAAATAAAATGCTACGCCATCGTCAAACCAAATAAATGAAGCTCACTTTCTCTTACCTTCGCTTCATACATGAAGTGACTTGTTTCATTTGTTGAACAGAACGTTTCAAGCAAGTTTCAGCTAAATTAGGCGACTGTCTCAAGTGACGCCGATTGAAAGTAAGGTGCGGTGTGTCGATGTTAAAAGGGTGAATTATAATATACAATACATTATAGGAAATTTTACTTAAATATAATTCATTTGGATTCAAGATTGCTGGTCTTCTACTGGATATTTGATAGAAAAGTACAAATGAAACTTTAAAGCTGATCGTCATGATGAAACTCGTTTCATTAAAGCTGACTGCAGCCAATTCTGAAGCAGTTGTTTGTTGATTTTGTTCCGTTTTAGCATGCTTGCTTAACGAATTTGGCATGAGAAACGAAAGGTTAAGTTTATTGAAAATATTCAGTAATTCAAAACATCACTTTCCAAGTAACAATTTTAAATCCATTTAGTTTTACTTGAATTTTATAAAGGTTATATTGCGGTATTAATCATTACCTCTGATTTTATCATGGTATTACGCAATACCTAGAGGATACGCGTCAAATCACACATATTGCTACCTAAATCATAATAAAACTATTAATAAAGCTAATTTATTAGGGTTGCCAGCGTTATATTACCACGTTAAAATTAGTTGGCTGCACCACGTCTCTTATAAGTTTACCATACGTGTGGCTTAGTAATACAATATGGTGCACCAATCAAAATTGATCGTATTACTGTTGCTTGCCATATTCCAGTATTTTATTTTAGCTCGCAAACAAAAATTCATCAAAGCAAAGTGTTTTGCAGAAAGAAAGTTATTACCAATTGGTTTTCCTGTCACAGGAAGCAACTAAAATGATTTTGCTAGAAATTGAGATTGACTAACTGAATATATTTATTTTGTTAAAACAACCAGTTGCATTTTATTCACCTGTCATGTCAATATGCACGATAAAATTTAATGCGCATAGGCTGCAGACCAACAGAGATTGTTCAAAGTTTATTAAATATTCTATGGGCTATTTTATTATGGTCGCTATAAACCAAATCGATCAGCATAATCTGACAGTAAAACTTTAACTTTTGATATAGCCGGTGGACTGATTTAGCTTTTTACTAGATCGTAAAGCGAAAAGCTTTGGTAAATTATGGTGGTGGCTGTCAAGTAGCGAAAGCTTAATCGGTTTTATTACTGCTTTCAGTAGAGTGTGATATGACTGTCTTCTAAAGAGTGGGCCACTTGGTCGGAAGACAGTTTTATAGCGGTCATCGGGAAGTTCTGGTGGAGCTTATTAACGGTTTTATGAAATTGGTCATCTGAAAACCACTAGAGGAACGTAATAAAGCCTAGAATTGTACTTGGCCTAAGCTGTGAACCGTGCGGCCAGAGCTGCCAATGTGAATTAATATGACGATAAAATTAAAATGAAATTTGTCATTATATAAAAACAAATTGGATGAAAAATCGAGCCAAATTGTAATTCAATTTACAATGACATAATACCCTGTTTTCGAGTTTATTTTAGAACAAAAACTTCAGTACAATTCAGCAAAATTTACAATTACAAATTGTAACAAATTTGTTATAGCAAATTGTATCAAATGAAAATTTGAAACAGTTCTTTATAGATTTCATAGCAACATAAAATAAAACAGAAAAGCAACTGGTCAATTTTAATGGATAATTTTTTCCCAAACTTCTTTCATTTGTGAGAATAGACATATTTCTGGAAAATTGCTGGTTCGCATGAATGGTGTGATAGATTTTTGTGAAAAAAAAATCCACAAAATTACTGCTTTGTCGGATAAGTTGTAACCACAGGCAGAACGCGTAGAGTTCGTGTCGAACTTTTCACTGCTGCAATCCCGTAAAAAATCAATCACAAAGGAGGAAACAAAATCCGACTCTAATTACAACACTTTTGAAACAATAATTCACTCACGAAACGTATTTTACGTTCCAGACATGTTAGCTGCCATAGTTCTAACTTTTGTCTAAATTCTCATCAAATGGTAATTATAGTTTTTGAACTTACGCAGGTTCCCAGAGCCCTACCGGACGGACACGAAGTCAGCATTTGTCCGACTTTCCGGCCGCGCTGTGTCATTCACCGGGCGGTACTGTCAGCCAGCGGCCGATCAATACCGAATGTCGTAGGAGGTTATGTCGAGCTCCAGTCCACTATCATCATCGTCATCATCATCATCAAAAACCAAAACCTCATCATTGCTAATAAGCCTTAAACATACCGCTAGAGCCTAGACAAACAGACAACCGGGACGGGATAGCACAGCACAGGGGGGACGGGGGGAGAAAACAAAAGCAATCTGTAAGGCAATCCCTAAGCTTTTAAGCTACCTAATAATGCTCAATTTCAAGGCAAACAAAGCTATCAAGCGTAATTGATATATACACTCTTGGCCATGATGGTCTTGAGTGATGAGGGCGAAGGTGGAGAACTTTTACGCCGGACCGGGGAAAAAGGTCTGCGGTAGGAAATGCCCGCAATCGGCTGGCAGGCCGCGCGCGTTAAGACGACGGAGGGTCCGTGGAGAAAAATGTCGAAGAAATGACCGTTTATCTTGGCGGCCATCCGGTCCCCGGTCCGCTTCACTCCGGTTCGGCTTGTGATCAGTTGCGTCAGTTGCGAGCAGGCGAGTATTGCAGGCGGGAGGTATTATTCCTTTGGAATTGATTTCACGCCCCTAATGATTGGGGCCTGTCCGGGCGACGGACGGGCGTACCACGCAAGAGTCAATCACTTCTCGGGCTGGCGGGTTAGCAGCAGCCTGACGAGCACGCGCACATGTGCGAGTGCGCAACAAACGCAACGCACTGCTCCTCTACTCACACCGAAGCTGGACGTTAAGTCTCGTCCCGCTGATTAGGAGATTAATAACCCGTTGCTGTATCAAGATCTACGGGCACACCGATGATGGGCACAGTGGTCGTCGGAATTGATTTGTTGCGCGATTCGGATAAATGACAGATCACGGACCGGGCAGTCGGTGGCGGTAGGTCCAGGTGGTGGACAGGGAACGGACAACTAACGGTAGCCAGACATGGCAACAACAACGTTGTAAAGACGCTGTCGTGTGGTTGTTCGGTTCGGTGAGATGGCCGCCACGCGAATCGAATGCCGTGGACGATCGGCGATCGTCCGGAGGGCTACTCGAGATAGGTACCAGAACGAAGGGAAAAGCAACCAAAGCGGAATAACATTGCTGACGTGTTTGTTCGTATCGTTCGATCGAGCTTGCTCAAACGGGCTGGCTGGGCTGGGATTCTGCTGGAAGATTCGTTCGTTGTTGAATGAAGCTGGGAGGGTAAAATCCGGAGCCAGGTGAAAAGGTTTTTTTTTGTTTTACTCCTTGTTGATCACTCAAAGATGGCAGCCCGTCTTGAGTGCTAATTAATACATACTTGCTGTTGGTTGTTGTTTTGGAGAACTCGCTGGAAATGATAGTGGAATTTGTCGGAAACGTGGATGCAATCTATAGGCAGGCACTCCTTGTCCCTTATGACGAAATTTGGTTGTATGTCATGATAGTGTTAAATGTTAAATAAATTGTTTTTGCGTTCAATGAAAAACCAAGGTCTCATATTGCTTCCTTCCGGAACCCATAATTTGCTAAGCACTAAATTATCGCCAACTGAGGTGCACTCTTATTTATGCAAAGTTAAGTGTCTTCATCGACCTTTTTATATCAAATTCACAGATACAAACTTCAGAATAAATATTTTGGCACTTACTTTACTTATCGTAGTTCGTCAGTGATTGAAGCTGAGGATCACCAACTTTCTGGAAAGAGAAAAGAGAAAACCATTTCGTTAAAACTTCAAAGTAACCACAAACTTTATGTTTCTAATGTTTTATAGTATAAACACAAAGAAATCTATTATTGCCCTTCAACTGAGCAACTTAATTAGGATCAGGTTAGAGGCCGTCGTAAACCACGTTTTTTATGGTAGGTAACCGATAAGCAATGGGCCCTCCCGCCGGCCTGTCCTGTCAGTAGTAGGCTCGAGTCGCAAGGAGTAATTTGATGCTGCCTGCCCTCGAAAAGAAAACGAAGAAGACGAATCCAACGACACCGAACCAGAAATATCGAACACAAACAACACAGTTGCATCGAAAGTGACCTTTCGAAAAGTTGCACGTACTGTACCGCTCCAGCAGAAGTATAAAAAACCCGAGACCGGGAAGGCGAAAAAATCCCAAAAAGTCAAAAATGAAAAACCGTGTAAACAAAAACAACAAACCGGCAGGTGTTAGTTGAATTCCGCAAACCAGCTCCGAACTGAAGCGAAGCCAGCAAAGAAAGCCCGACCGAAACCTGGCCGACCTGGCCGGGGATGAAAGCATCATCCCGAAGAAGGTGGCGAGCAAGGTTGCTCGGGCGCGCGAGTTGCCCACAATGCCATCTCCTCCGGTCGTCGTCGAGTTCATCGTGGCGCGGCGGCGGCGGCGTGGACTTGGAAGCTGAAAGCATAATCATTCGAGATGGATGGGTTTTTGTTTTCTGTTGCCCGAAGGGAGTTTGCCGTGTCTTTCCTGTGTGTAGTAAGACTGCGTTAATGTTATTACTGTGGTTGTTGTTCAGTCTGACCGGAGGCGATGGCGGCGGCGGCCGCGGCGTCAACGACGATGACGGTTGTAAAGCTCACCGAAAAAAAAAACGAAGAAAAAATGACTCGCATTGGACGAGAGAGCGGGATATTAAAAGGCAATTTTTCAAAAAGCGTCAACAAGTTAATTTCCGGATGCTGACAATTAAATCTTCCTGTCCGCGGAATGAAATGTTGATGAAACAGAAGAATAGTTCAACCGCACTTCAATGCTAGTCGATGCCCCCTCCGGGGGCGCAGACAGCGCCGATTCCCACGCCAGTAAATAAAGCTCGGGTTGAAAATCTTCTAGTTTTCCGCTTCGACCATTTCGGTGCGTATATAATTGCGTTTTTGTCATTTGGAATTGGATCCTATGTGTTAGCGTGTCATAGCGGTGGGAATGTATCCTTGCACGTTGGGAGCATTTTTCAGGCTTACCGGCTTTGGGCCTCGTGTGGAAGCCGTAAACCCTCGGCAACAACGAACGTGCGGTTTTTATAAATTTATCGAGCTCTACTGTTTCCATCAGCTCGGAACAGAAGGGATTTTCTCGCAATGGCGTGACCTTCAAATCTCTCACACGCCCAACGACTACCGACCGACCGACCGACGACGGTGTGAGCCGAGTATGTAAAGCCATTCGCTGAAATTATCATATTCATGTGGGCTCCTTCGCCGCTGAGCACACATTCGCGGAGGTGCTTCAATAAACTTACTATACGTTCTCGAAGGATTGTCGAGTAAATGTAGAGCGCATCATCATCCAATCTAAAAGGCTCTGTTTGCGCTGCCATTCGCCAACTCCCCCGGTCCCGTAGCAATCCATTTGCGGAAAGGAAATAACGTTTCGGATGGATATAAACGAAATCAGCCCAGGAATTATGATGTAAGTACATCATAAATATGACGCTGTGGTGCCCTGAAGTATAATCTAATATGCAAGTGGCAAGCCACTGACTGACTGACTGACTGACTGCCTGACTGGCGGGTTTGTGTTCCCTGCCTAGCATTGCGGTAGCATTCTTCGGTTTACTATCTATTGTAAGGTGAAGATTTGTGCCTTTCGAGCCACGAGCTGAATATAGGATGGCGACGACAACTGTGGCCGTGACGGCACAGCAGCGTTCTAGTAGATAGCGCCTTCGTTTCCGAAAACAACGTAAATGACCTGTTGGCACGACAACAACGTCGTCCGGTCACATATCGCTGTTCTGCACGGTGGTGGGGACCAACCAACAGGGCGGGAGTCGTCGTCCGGGAGTCTACAGGAGTTGACTGGTGCGGTACCGCACAGCAGAGGCACTTGGATACCCCGGGCGAACCCAACCAGACATGCGAGCATTACTAGGCTTTCCACGTGGAATGTCTGTCTCTGTGCTGACGGCGCGCGATGGCTTCACCCGGCCCTGCCAACGATAGACGGCGATGGACAGGCGTATCATAATCGGTTGACAGGCGCAGAGGTAACATCACCAGCAGCGGTCGGCGGGGGGGCCAACGGATGAGGTGCGACGGAGTAGCAGAGGCTGGAATACGCCTGCAACAATAAAACCGGTCATAAGATTCTGAACGAGAAACTTATGTTTTTCGATCAATTGACAGTGGCCAGAAGGTTAGACGATTTATCATAGTATAATATTACAACACTGATTCGCATTCGTCAATTTCCACGAAAGTGTCCATAGCACCATTAATTGTGATAGATTGATTTGAACTTAAAATATCAATTAGCTAACGTCCTCTGCATCGTACTAGTTCCTTTCGACACTCTGCTTTACAGCTATTGGCATACTTGACAGAAATACAATTTCACAATGTAAAGAATTGCAAGTAACTAACTGACGCAAAGTAGCGAATGAAACGCTCAAAAATTATTCTCGGATACGACAATCGCTGATTTTCCTCGCTTTGATAATTGCTGCGTCACGTCGCATGCGCAAGTTTCCATTCAGCCATGTTTCCTCTTGTACGGAAACAAATTCATAGTTCCGAACAAATTCTTGCAGTCTATGGATGCAATCTGGTGAAAGGAAAGGATGACCGCTCACTTTTCTATCACGTTTCACTTTCACGACATCAAATTGAACTAGGTTGAAGAATAGGAGTGGTTTTACACTCTGGCGTACTTCCCAAGCACAGATATCAAATTGGTATAGGTTTAAACGTCATAGAGAATCTTCGACCTATAGGGACGGGGGTTTTTGTTGCATTTTGTTGTAAAAGGAAATCACTCTAAAAACTTTTCGCTAATTTTCATTATTTAGTGATTGAAAATGAAAATTATAATAAAAACCACATAATTGGTACATCTAATATGCACCGATTGGTATTCAAATCATTAAAATCCATTCGTAATTAGCAGAGCTATTATCTATTCACAATCTTTCGTTTTTTCGTGGCGATCGCATTTTTTGATTTTTTGGTATTCACTCCTGTACCAACTACCTTCCTGAGAGACATAGTCCTACGTCAAAAGTATATTTTTTTGAGCAAAGCGTATATTTAGCGTAGTAAAAAGTAATCTTTGCGGGAAAAAACGGTAATTTTGCCGAGCAAAAAGTATTTTTTGCAAAGCATAATTAAAATTTGCAGAGCAGAAGGTATAGCTTACAAAACACAAAGTAAATTTTGAAGAGCAAAGAGTAAATTTTGAAGAGCAAAGAATGAATTTTAAAGAGCAAAGAGTAAATTTTGTAGAGCAAAGAGTAAATTTTAAAGAGCAAAGAGTAAATTTTGCAGAGCAGAGTAAATTTTACAGAGCAGAGTAAATTTTGTAGAGCAAAGTGTAAACTTTGCAGAGCAGAAAGTATAGTTTGCAGAGCAAAGATTAATCTTTCAAGGGCAAAGAGTAAATTTTGCGAGGCAATGGCTTAATTTTTCAAAGAAAAGAGTAAACCTTGAAAAGCAGAGTGAATTTTGAAGAGCAAAAAGTGGATTTTAAAGAGCAAAGAGTAAAATTTTCAGAGCAAAGTGTAAATTTTGCAGAGCTGGAAGAATAGTTTGCAAAGTAAAACGTAATTTTTACAAGGTAGAGTAAATTTTGCAGAGCAAAGAGTAAATTTTGAAGAGCGAAGAGTATATTTTACTGAGCAGAGTAAATTTTACAGAGCAAAGAGTAAATTTTGCCAAGCAAAGAGTAAATTTTGAAGAACAGAGTAAATTTTGCAAAGCAAAGAGTAAATTTTACAGAGCAAAGAGTAAATTTTGCAGAGCAGATAGTAAATTTTGAAGAGATTAGCATTCACATCGAGTAACCGGGTTCAAATCCCAACCCCGCAAAAGTCACGATTGACCCAAAACTGGTTAATGTGACTATAATCTAAACAAAAAAAAAGAATAAATTTTGCAGAGCAAAGAGTAAATTTTAAAGAGCAAAGAGTAAATTTTGTATAGCAAAGTGTAAACTTTGCAGAGCAGAAAGTTTTATTTGCAGAGCAAAGAGTAATCTTTGAAGAGCAAAGAGTAATCTTTCAAGGGCAAAGAGTAAATTTTGCAAGGCAATGACTAATTTTTTCAGAGAAAAGAGTAAATTTGGAAGACCCGAGTAAATTTTGAAGAGCAAAGAGTGAATTTTAAAGATCAAAGAGTAAATTTTGCAGAGCAAAGTGTAAATTTTGCAGAGCAGAGAGAATAGTTTGCAAAGTAAAGCGTAATCTTTACAGGGCAAAGAGTAAATTTTGCAGAGCAAAGAGTAAGTTTTGAAGAGCAAAGAGTATATTTTAATGAGCAGAGTTAACTTTACAGAGCAAAGAGTAAATTTTGCAAAGCAAAGAGTAAATTTTGAAGAGCAGAGTAAATTTGGCAGAGCAAAGAGTGAATATTGAACAGCAAAGAGTAAATTTTACAGAGCAAAGAGTAAATTTTGCAGAGAAGAAAGAATAGTTTGCAAAGTAAAGAGTAATCTTTACAGGGCAGAGTGTAAATTTTGCAGAGCAAAAAGTAAATTTTACACAGCAAAGAGTAAATTTTGAAGAGTAAAGAGCAAATTCTGAACAGCAAAGAGTAAATTTTACAGAGCAAAGAGTAAATTTGGCAGAGCAAAGAGTAAATTTTACAGAGCAGAAAGAATAGTTTGCAAAGTAAAGCGTAATCTTTACAGGGCAAAGAGTAAATTTTGCAGAGCAGAAAGTATAGTTTGTAAAGCAAAGATTAATAAGATTAATCTTTGAAGGGCAAAGAGTAAATTTTGCAAGGCAACGACTAAATTTTTCAGAGAAAAGAGTAAATTTTGAAGAGAAGAGTAAATTTTGAAGAGCAAAGAGTGAATTTTGAAGAGCAAATAGTAAATTTTGCAGAGCAGAAAGAATAGTTTGCAAAGTTAAGAGTAATCTTTACAGGGCGAAGAATAAATTTTGCAGAGCAAAGAGTAAGTTTTGAAGAGCAAAGAGTATATTTTAATGAGCAGAATAAATTTTACAGACCAAGGAGTAAATTTTGCAAAGCAAAGAGTAAATTTTGAAGAGCATAGTAAATTTGGCAGAACAAAGAGCAAATTTTGAAGAGCAAAGAGTAAATTTTGAAGAGCAGCGTAATTTTGGCAGAGCTAAGAGTAAATTTTGAAGAACAGAGTAAATTTTGCAGCATAAAGAGTAAATTTTGTAGAGCAAAGAGTAAATTTTGCAGAGCAAAAAGTAAATATTGAAGAGCAAAGAGTAAATTTTAAAGAGCAAAGAGTAAATTTTGCAGAGCAAAAAGTAAATTTTACATAGCAAAGAGAAAATTTTGAAGAGTAAAAAGTAAATTTTGAACAGCAAAGAGTAATTTTACAGAGCAAGGAGTAAATTTTGCAGAGCAGAAAGAATAGTTTGCAAAGTAAAGCGTAATCTTTACAGGGCAAAGAGTAAATTTTGCAGAGCAGAAAGTATAGTTTGCAGAGCAAAGGGTAATCTTTGAAGAGCAAAGAGTAAACTTTGAAGGGCAAAGAGTAAATTTTGCAAGGCAACGACTAAATTTTTCAGAGAAAAGAGTAAATTTTGAAGAGCAGAGTAAATTTTGAAGAGCAAAGAGTGAATTTTAAAGAGCAAAGAGTAAATTTTGCAGAGCAGAAAGAATAGTTTGCAAAGTAAAGCGTAATCTTTACAGGGCAAAGAGTAAATTTGGCAGAGCAAAGAGTGAGTTTTGAAGAGTAAAGAGTATATTTTAATGAGCAGAGTAAATTTTGAAGAGCAAAGAGTAAATTTTGCAAAACAAAGAGTAAATTCTGAAGGGCAGAGTAAATTTGGCAGAGCAAAGAGTAAATTTTGAAGAGCAAAGAGTAAATTTCAAAGAGCAGCGTAAATTTGGCAGAGCAAAGAGTAAATTTTGAAGAGCAGAGTAAATTTTGCAGAGTAAAGAGTAAATTTTGTAGAGCAAATAGTAAATTTTGCAGAGCAAAAAGTAAACCAAACCAAAACCTACTATCTGTAAATAGGTCGGATTTAGTTCAAACTTGATTGAAACTGCTCAAAATGCCTTTAAAGTGAACTTAAATTTTGGGTAGAAAACTCAACCAATTTTGGCTACTTGCTACCGATAATTGAATTATCTGTGACAAATAAGGCACTTTTGGGTTCCTACTGACAATTTTTTGGTTGAAAAACTACTGAAAATCTAAGTTTGCACATTTTAAGGGCATTTTGAGTAGTTTCAACCAAGTTTTGGCTAAATCTTACCAATTTACGGGTAAATTCCTTTAGGAGTGTATGTTTTCACGTAAATTTGACGTGCCGATTTCTTTGGGTGCAGAGCAAAGAGTAAATTTTGCAGACCAGAGCGTAAATTTTAGGGAGCAAAGTGTAGTTATTCTAGAGCAAAAATTACATTTTGCAAAGGATTTTTTGTGTGCCAGAAGGCCATTGAATTCAAAAAACCATTGCGATAGTTTTAAAGATCATTTTTTATAGCTGGTCCCAATTGATGCACACAGTTTTCTAGTTAATTATACCCATTGAATAAGTTAAGCTGGATTGTTGTAAAACTGTGTCTCAAACCCATGTAGTACCTCATGGTTTATAAAACCAATGACATTCTTGGGATGGAGTTGACATACTGAGCATGTTGTTAATACGTAGCTTCCATAGAAGCTGTACCTAGAACACGCAAGAGCTTCACAGGAGCAGAAGAAATGTGCTAAAATTTCTAGTTCTGAAAGTAGCAAATGACAGTTAAGACCTTTTTTAATTCTCTTGAAATTATAAAGTCCGGTGAGATGTCCCATGACTGTACGTAGGTTACGAGGCGTTAACGAGGTACAGGGTAGTTTGATGCATTCAAAAGTTAGTAAATTGTGCAAGCACCAGTTAGTATCTAGTGACCGTTGCAGCTCAATGCAGTATGTCATAGTTCGTACGGCAAAAACTAATTTCAGTTGATTAACATGAACTGGTTTTAAGTAAGGTGGGATGTTGAAACAGGTGGTGCTAAAGAATAGTGAAAACATCAGCGGTCCTAGGTTACTCCCCTGAGGAACAGCAGACAAGCTAACGAAGTTGTTCGATTCAGTATTGATATGATAAGCACGTTACAACTAGTGTCTAGCGGCAGGTCATATCGAGAAGCCTTTTCAATCAACTCATCCCGAATTCTGGCTCTTTTAGGTAGAGTAGAAAATTTATGCCTCCTCTCACTTTTTGATACGAAATTGCCGCTGGCCCCCCGATCACTCCGGCGGTAAAGAAATTTCTACCAGGGGAATAACCGGTGTATTTGCCAGGAGTGTCACTAGAATCAATCCACTACTGTTTTTTGTTCCATGTTCCTCAAATTCATGCACTGTTTCAGTACACACACAAGTTTACCTATCGTAGGTTGAAAATTGGTGCAAAACCTAAGAACATTATCGGTAGTGACTTTCACAGTTTGAAACAGCTGGGGCTACTTAAACCTGTGCACTTATAGTGAGCCACCGTATCGCAGAAGCGCTGGCATTTGACACAACCGGGCTTCTTTGTCGGCTTGGCACACTTATCGCAGGTAGACTCCCTTATTGTCGTCGATTTAAACATTATAGCCAATGTAAGTACAGCATAAAACATAATTATTCGACCCGTAACTTCTACAAACTGTGTTCGACTTTACGACGGCACAGTAAAAGTTTATCAAACGATCTGTGAATGTTAAACCTCGCCAAATAGTAAAATAACAAGCGAAACTTTTTAGCAGAAATTTATTCCGTGTGAATAGCACAAAGAATAGTAGCAGTGCTGCCAAACAGTATAGAACGAAAGCAAAAAAACATTCATACATAACTTGAATATCTTTTATTCTTCGATAAAAATCAAATTTCAACCAGCAGTGCATTTTAAACGCATTTTCCTTCCACCGCATTGTCATTGATAGGCAAACTTGGCAGGCGCGATTTGAATTCTACGGGGCTGTTTTGACTGTGGAATTTCTTCAATTGTTCTTTGTCTGTTGTCTGCGCGACCTGGGCAAGCACGTGTGTATTTATGTTGCTTGATATGTACGTGCTTCCAAACTCGATCCCGGTACGATTTCGAAGAAACAACCAACGCAACGGCGGGCGGTGCTAAGGTGCCGGTACGGAACGACAGCCGTATCACATTCCAACGGACAGCAGAAATTGAATTTATTGACAAATAGTTCGTTTTTTTTACTTTGCATGTTGTTTACTTTACACGTTGAAAGTGTGCAAAAATCTGGTGTTTGACTACGTACACATTCGGGCTGATCTTTAATTAAACCCAGCTCGCTCAGCGCTAGAATGCCCCCGGATGGGTACGAGTTTCGAACTACCGGTTGTGCGGTTCTTGCGGTCATTGCAGGATCGGCCCTAGCTAGCTGCAGAAAAGTAGCCTCGTTTGATGGCTATGGGGAAAATCAGACCATCAAACGTACGTACCCAGTCGGTACCTACCCAGCAGCAGCAGCAGCAGCAGCCGAAGCAGCAGCAGCACCTGGAGGAAACTGACGAAGAAGCTGCGGTTTGAAAATTATTTCAGACATTAACCAGAGGTGTTCAATCTTTGCTTCCAACCGGGAGGGGTTCCATCGCAAGGGTATGGGTTTTTCCGTACAATTCAGTTCAGTTCAGTTCTTTACCAGCGCTGCTAACCGTATATTCCTAGTTAGGCACCTACTAGAGAAGGCTATCCTGTGCCTCTGGAACGGGAAAGTCTTGTTTCGAAAAGTTTGCGGTTTGTGTCTCTTCCAGGGCTTCAATCATGCGATCGAATTAAAACAACATCCCGGGCTCGGGTTTGGAGGTGCTGTCGGAGAATCTGACACCGTGCTGGTAGAGTGTGCTTTGACAGTACCTATAGGTACGTACCCCTCACCGGCGATAAATTGTTCGATCTACTTCTGCAGTAATGCTGGGGACTGCCCGAACTGGGAGGGGAGACCAAATAAAGTAGAAGCTTTATCGAAAGCCAATCTTTTGCGGCTCTCCTTGTTGGTGCCACCGCATGTTGTCCCCATCAACATCATCATCATCTGCATCAGCATCAGCAGCAGTAACAGCAGCAGCAAAAGTCGGTTGTTCAGAGCTTCAGAGCGAGGATGGCAAAAGTTAATCGAAGAGTTGGATTGAATTACACATCTCGACTGTGGTAAACCAACCAACATCAGCCTCCTAGTCAGGGCGGTCAGTTTGCCAGTCTCTGATAGTTGGATCAGTGGAGGAGGACAGCAAGAGCGAGCGGGGTTAACTTTCATATCGTTTCTCAGTGCCCCACCATGCGATTGCGTGCGGCGATCAGACCTCGGGCAGATTGCACTGATATTTCGGTTTACGACCGTTTCGGGGATCCGATTACCGGTGATCACCTCTCTGACAGGCGCGGTTTTCGTTGAACTTTAGTGTGGAAAAACGTGTCAGTTGTTGTTGGTTTACTGCTCATTCAAATTAGTTCGTCACTTCCAAGAAAGTTATCCAATGAGAACTAATGTAGAGGGCATGTTACTTTGGCAAATGATAAACTAGGGATGGCTAGCCGGAGGTTGGACCTGCCGGGCACGGGCATTCGTAGGTGAATCATTCGCCGTCAGTCATCAGCGTACGGGAGAAAAGCAGTTCAGCTAATTAGTTTGCTCTTCCGCTGACGGTCGTATGATTAACATCGTAACAGATAAAACGACTCCAGCATGCATGCTGCCCATTAGCAACTTCATTAACAAGCACCGTGCCGTTTGCAATGCGGATCTGGGCCACCGGGCGGCCAACGACGACGATGGCCTGATTTTCCTCTAAATAAACTTGCGGAGGCTGTGGAGGCTGCAGCAGGATTCTGCCCGCTTTTTGCACGTTGCTATTAGCCGTACAAGTTGAGAAATCAGGCCGACAACCGGATGGAGTGCAGAAATGTCCACGAGCGGTAGAAAAAAAACCGAGCGAGAACTCTGTGGACCGTCCACGGTTCCAGCAGGGGACCGGAGAGCGCACACAAGCACACACCAACATCCGCGGCTAAGGTTGAAACTTGAAATTTATAGCGGAAACATATGCCATTAATGTAAGAAGACTGCGGCTGCGGAGCCACACACTCTCCCTCGGCCCTCCGGCCGGCGGACCCTCCGGGGCCTGTCATACTGAATTAGAGTGGCGAGAAAAAAGCTCACTTTTGGAAACTCCTCTATCATGATTTCGAAAACCTGTTCAAACTTCGAATAACGGGCGCAAAACTGTGCTACCCACTACTACTACTACTACTACTACTACTACTGTGAGATGTTTGCTAGAAACACACTACGCAGTGACAAGTCTAATGGAAAAAGTAAGTTTTTCGATTGTAGTTTTGTGTTTTTGTTTGATCGCTCCTACGGTTCCGAAAAAGGGTGGGTCTGTAAAAGAAGGCGGAAAAGTGGCTACATTCGCACAGTCTCGGAGAAGCTAAATTTAGCGATCTTTAAAGTAAACCTTGAGCAAGGAAACACGGAAGTGTTACTGGAACAAGTCGGATTTCAAACTTCCTGAGTTATTTTCAATGAGTTTGTTAAACGCAAATAAACTGCTACCTAAAAGTACAATTGATTTGATACACCTCCGCTGTTGGGAGGAAATTAGCTCAAAGCATATTTGTTTATTTAGAATGAAAATAGTTTTTTTATCTCTTACTCACAATGTAGTTTTCCGTACTGTTATTTACTTATTGTTTTTATTGTTTCATTGTTTTACAACTCATTTGACTTAAAGTCCAAATGAACTAATACTAATCATCTACGATAACCTTATTGTCGCCAAACGCTTGAACTTATTCAACGGTTCGCCGAATTCCAAATATTTCTCAACTTAATTAAAAGTTTTTATACACGATGCAACTGGTTCATTGCGGCCAAATCCCAAGCAACCGAACTTCATTCTTAATAACCGTACCAACTATGGCCAAAATGAATTGTGGGCTATGTGCTGTAGAGCTTTTAATGAAAAGTCAAGCGCATTTGATTTTAATATTAGGTAGGGTATGTTGCTGCTACGTCGTAATTGCCTATTCCCGCCCTATCCAACACAAATTATTAAAAATATCAGCGATTTTTATGACACACAATGCAAAACTAGTTATTCCCTAATATTTTAGTTTGTTGTTTATCATACACGATCAATCAAAGTGAGCTGAGGTCTATTTAAATGCTTTTTAACATTAAAGAAGTCCTACCAGCCAAATTTCCTACGTTTTTTCGTGCGACGAAGAAGAAAATGTCGACTAATCGTTTTAATTTCCGTCATTCATAAATGAAAATAACTCACGCAAGACATTGTCGTTATTCTACAGCCAGGAAAACTTGCCTGACCTGCAGAAATTTTGCAGAATAACATTTGTCATGCCGTCCTACACAAATACATGCGCGTTTGCTTCGTAAACATTGTTGTGATTTTTAGTTCGAACGATGAAAAATTTTGATGGACGGGTTTTAAAACGGTACGACGAATTTAAGAAATGAAGTCAGTTGCGTAATTTCAATAATATGCTTAAAGAATCGCTTTTCAGTGATTTCAAAGTTCACGGATCGGAAGGTAAGTGTGTTTTAGTCAATTCAGCACAAGAACTTTTGGAGTATTCATTAAATCCATCCAATAAATGATGAAAATTAGAATGGCTTTATTTGCTACGACGGGAATTAGAAATAAACCCTAGTAAGGTTACCTACAAAGTTAGAATTAAGGCATTGATTTAGTAAACAATCTGTGCAACTAAATGTTGAGGATGAATAAGTAAATAAAATAAAGTACCGTTAACATCTGTAGCAACTTGAAAGTTCAACATACAGCTTGAAAGTTCAACAAGCAGCTTGAAAGTAACTACGAGTTTGGATAATGGTGTCTAAGGAAGGTTGACAAGCTTTATGTCTATAGATTTGTAGCTTGTTAAGCAGCTTCGCTTGTAAAAGTCAACCGAACTTTAAAGTTCCCTCGAATTCGCTGCATAGAACGTTAAGCAGTTTCTAAAGAAACCTTGTCAAAAATTGCATGTATTTAGCACTTACACTTTTCCACCTTTTACCTAATTCTAACTTCTGTATATTCGTTTCATGTGATTAAGAAAGATCGTCTAAAAACTCAAACTATCACATAACCACTGCTGGATTTGAACCCAAGTGTTCCACGTTGCAAGCCTATCCTGATGCATTGCGCCATTTCTTACACCACAAGCTACGTGAATTTTGCCAATGAGTTGTTCTTGAGCGTTAGTTCGTTTCGGGGCTGTTTTAAATGAGAAACAAGCACATCGAGTAAAATTGATGCAGATCGCATATTTCAGCAACGGCGCAGTGGTATGTACCTAGGTTACCGAAAGGGAGAGTACTAGAGTTCAAATCCCCGATGTTTTGGTGGTGTTGTAGTAAGTTGCAAAAATAAATTAATATTTTTAAAAACAGTCATTATTCTTCTGATGACCTAATTAATATTGGTTATCATTAATTACCGAAATTAAATGCTTCAGTTAAGGAAATGTCATTAGTAAATAAATACAAAGTGGATTATTAAAGTTGTTTTTAGCTGAACAGTGTTCTATATAGCGACTTGAGTGAATTTTTTGTGAACTTTCTAGTACTGTTTGGAGGTTGCTTTGCATTCTCTTCGAAGTTTGATAATTAAATACGAATTTGAAAGTACGTTTAATTACTTAAAAATTAAGCTGAATAGAGTTCTATTCATGATCAGTTCGTTGGCTGATTAAGCCAAAAAATCTCCTTTCATCGGAACTTTTGGTTACTTGCAATTCAGTGCGGTTAGTCAGAAGCGACGTCGGTCTCAGAGTCTTCTGAGATGCGCGAAAATTTAAAAGTGACAGCAACTTTGGG
This sequence comes from Sabethes cyaneus, assembly GCF_943734655.1. NCBI lineage: Eukaryota > Metazoa > Arthropoda > Insecta > Diptera > Culicidae > Sabethes > Sabethes cyaneus. The sequence goes on from NC_071353.1 coordinate 131,670,248, forward strand.
CAATGTTGCGAATCGAGCGCGAAGTCAACCATGCCTGCCTGCTCACACGCGAAAGAGTATGGGAAAAATACCATTCAACACTTACGCCGCACACGCAGGCATAAAAGAAACAAAAGGTGCTGTGTGAGATATTTTGCTACCTACACACTCGCGCACGCTCATCCTCACATCGTCTTCCTGCAACACTTATTCCCGAGGCAAAAAACTCATTCCTCACGAGTGCCCGTGACGCTGGGGGCGCACTGGGATACAAATTTTTTCATTACTTTTTCTTCTTCTTCTTCATCTTCGCCCTCGATTCTACTCACGGTCGGGAGCGCGAGTCCTCGCGTGTAATCGGCATTAGCAGATCGGGCTGCAACGACGAACGACGAGCGACAACTGTACCTATTAACTAAACACATACGCGCAAAAGCTCGTTGCACTGCATGTTGAAATAAAAGGGGAGCTTTATAGGAATTCTCATGCCGGCGTGTTCATTAGAATGAGTACGCGTGTGTGAGAAAATTAGACCATACGATTGCGGGCTTCGCAACACTGACTTTGGTCAGTCAATCTCACCATTTAGCAGATTTGCTCAAACAACGCTTGTTGTACCTTACTTGTCGACACTCAAGTGTATCGAGACCAAGCAAATGGCAACGGTCAGGATATGGAGGTAAGTTATCTGGATCACGCCAAGATTAAGTAGAGCCAATCGTATAAACTTTCTCTCTTGGACTCTTCCAATTCGAACGTTCCAATAGAACGTTTAAAACAATGTGGATCATTGAAATCTTGTCCAATTTCGGTAGAATGTCATTACCTCACATTTAGGAATACTGATAATCAAAGAGTTTGATTTACACCAATTCGGCAATTCTAATCACAACAGTGTCGAACTTGTTCTGTTCTGTCAGCTTTTTTGCTATTTTTGTACCTTTTGAGATCCTTTTTGTCTTTTATTTTATTATGTTTTTACTAGTTAAGCCCGAATCTTACGATCCGGAAAATATAAATGTCTGTTCAGAATTCAGAAAACTGCGGATACATTCCATTGGCTAGTGTTTGCGAAGATGTTTAAGCTTCGTATTAGTTCTTTGAATTCTTATAGTGCATAATACAGCTCTAAGATGTTGTACATAAAAGAGTCATAGCCGGACACGGAAACAAATAGTTTTAATGGTTGTATTGAATTTTATTTACCTGAATAAAAACATTATCTCCACTGTGCGGATTCTATAGGCGGGCAATACGGCTCTTTTGTGTGAATGGCTCTGAACCGTCTATTGTCTGCCGCAAACCGATTCATATGGTCGGTGTTAAGTCAGACAGAACCGAGTGGCAAAATTCTGACTTCGAGAAAAACACATTCAAAGTTTGCTGCATTCGAAATCATCTTCTAACTCTGGCTGTTTGCAACATTTATCTAGTTTGATTAGACTAAAATGTTGCTTAGAAAATTCTTGATCGTGTGCTATCATTAACTAATTTTTTAAAATTCTGCGCCTTGATCCGGTCGGATTTAACACCGACGATGTGATATCGCGACAAGCAATCGAGTTGAGCAGGCAAGTCGAGCAGTCGAATCAAGCAATTGAGTCAAGCAGTTGGGTCGAGCAGTCGAGTAGAACAGCCAAGTCGAGCAGTCAAACCGAGCAATCTTGTCCAGCAGTTAAATCAAGCTGTTCAGTCAAGCAGTCCGATCGAGCAGTTGAGTTGAATCGAGTGGTCGAGTCGAGCAGGCAAGTCGAACAGTCAAGTCGAGCAGTTAAATCGAGCAGCCCAGTCGAGTAGTTTAATCGAGCAGTTAAGTCGAAGTCGAATAGTCCAGTCGAGGAGTTGAATTGAGTAGTCTAGTCGAGCAGTCGAATCGAATAGTTTAGTCAAGCAGTCGGGTCAAGCGGTTTAGTCGAACAGTTGAGTTAGCAGTTCATTCTAGCAGTCGAGTCGAGCAGTTGAATCGAGTAGTCCAGTCGAACAGTTGAATCGAGGAGTTAAGTTGAGCTATCGAATCAAACAGAAGTCAAGCAGTTGAGTCGAGTAGTCGAGTTGGGCAGTTGAATCGCGTAGTCTAGTCGAGCAGTGGAGTCGAGCACTCGAATCGAACAGTTTAGTCAAGCAGTCTAGTTAAGCAGTCGGGTCAAGCAGTTCAGTCGAGCAGTTAAGTCCAACAGTGTCAAGTAGTTGAGTCGAGCATTCGGGTTGAATGGCTAACTCGAGCTGTTGAATCAAGCTGTCAGTTGAGTCGAGCGATCAAATCGAGTAGTCTAGTCGAGCAGTTGAATCTAGTAGGTAAGTCGAGTAATCCACTTGAGCAGGTAAATCGAGCTGTCCAGTCAAGCAGTCAAGTCGATCTGTCCAATCAAGTAGTGAAGTCGATCTGTTCAACCATGCAGTTGAGTCGAGCAGTCGAATCGAACACCTCAGTCGAGCAGTTCAGTTAAGCAGTCCAGTAGAGCAATCAAATCGAGCAGTCTAATCGACCAGTTCAGTCGAACAGTCTAGTCAACCAGTTGAGCATTCGAGCAGTCCAGCAGTCGACCAGTGAGCAGGGATGCCACATATAATTCTGTGTTTTTGTTGGAAAAATCTGGCCATCTGTACAGCGAGGAAAAATATCTGTGCAAAAATATGTTCAATGCAAAACAATGAGAGTGAAAGAGACGGACAATCATTTTGCTGACTATTTCCGTCTCTTTCAGTCTGATGTAAAAGCTCAAAAATCTGTTTAATATGTGTAATTGGCGAAAATCTGTATTCTATGCATACAGATTCTGTACAGGCGATTTATTTCAAATATCTGTTAAACACAGAATAAGCTGTGTATGTGGCAACCCTGCCATTGAGCCACTGAGAATACAACCCATTGCTACGAAAGCATGACGTCCTGTCAGGGACCTGTTTTTAGTTACCTCTTACGACGTCCTGTCAGAGATTTGGTTTTCGGTACAGACATAAGCCTCTTATATAAATAAATTTTTTAAGGTCTGCATAATTTGTGCATGTGTGCATGTGTTTTTTTTATTTTTTGTATCATTTATGTATTATTTCTCGCTTGTACCAGTTCGGTATTATTTTTGTATAGTTTTACTGTTATTTGTGTATCTTTCCAAGGCAATTTTTGTAACATTTTTGTATTATTTTTCATTTTATGGTCCTTTTAATGTTTTGTACCATTGCTGTTTGTTTTGCGACTGTTATTTGCAAATTTGCGTTAGAAATAGCTTAATTCGGTCTGTTATTGAACACGAATACGGTCACGGTCCTAAGTGACTACCTTGTGGGTACTCCTGACTGCATAGTAAATCGGTCAGCCTTGCTGACACGAAGTTATCTACAAATTGTCCTACTCTGTGTGTTTCGAGATACGATTTCCACCAATTGTATCGCGAGTTTCAAATGCCATGTTCATCTGCTGCCAATTTACCAATAAACATTTTTATAACCTTTCATTGATATAAAAGCAAAGCTAAGTTTTGTTGCAACGTTCCGCTCTCGGAACTTGACCTTCTGTTTAGATTCAACAGACTTTGCTGCCAACTATTAGAGTACATGACAATTGCGGGGTTAGTGACCCGATCTTATTGACTCCAACAGCCTCTCCCAATCGAGATTCGAACATGCGACGACTGTTTTTTTGTGTTCTCTTCCAATGTAAAAGAGATTACAAATGTATTGTAATCTTTCATTTCATCATAACAGTTAAGTTTTTTTTAATGTATAATCATATTTTGCTGTAACTCTGAGTAAAAAATACTGATGTTTCAGTTATTCCTGGTTACCAGCGGATTAAATTATGCCTGATTAAAACAGCTTTTATTCAACTGCGATACTCATTTTTCCTTCCTGGAAATTTCAAGATAGGTACAGATGCGTATGTATTTACGGTACATTCCCTTTTAACGCTAGTCAGTAAGGGTTTTGTTTAAGAAATTTAAATTCAGGAAATTGCCGATTTAACTTTTTAGGCATGTTTGCCTGTCACTATCAGGTATCAGGTATCAGCATCTTTGGCTCGAGCAGCACGTTCCTCACAATCATGTGGAAGATTTGTGCCTTGCCCATCTTGCCCGTGTCATCATTTACCTGATGAGGACGGGAAGGAAAACAGAAGGAATAGGAAGGGGTGGATGAGGAATTTGGACAAACACAAACATATATATATACCGAGAGATTTTTGTACCCCCGAAGGGATACTGCAATCCTTGGTCCAATCTCTGTCTGTACGGTACCGTCATCCGGGGATACTTGCAACACTTTTGAACTTTGACTTGGTATAACTTTCGAAGTGTTCCGTTTAAATCCAAGTGTAAGTAGTCAAAACTTGTATAGCGGTCAGCAGTATTGATTTATCATTATGAGAAAAATTATCAACTAAATGAGCCTGTAGAATGAACCGAAAATAGGGGTGTTGCAAGTTACCCAGTAAACGGGGTTACTTGCAACACTTTTCTGATTTTGCGTTTCTTATGATTTTAAATTTGATTTCAAACCGCATTTTATGAGCATTTTAAGCATTTTAAGATATTTCGAGTATATTTCTAGTAAAACAAGTGATACTGGAGGCATGTTTTGTTTCCCAATTTTGTCTATCGCTTTTTTAAAGATATTCGGTGAAAATTCAACATGTCGGCGAACTTCAATTTGCCGTTTCAAGGCACGTGGAATTTATCACAATTTTAATTTTTCTGGAGATGACAGTAGACAAAATAACATCGTACAGATGCAAACATACTGTTTACATACTGTGTATTACTCTAATTATCTATTTTATAAGTGCTGCAAGTCACGCCATATTGGAAGTAACAACACGAATTCATCGTCACTTCCCCAAGTTCAAAATATAAATAAAGCTCAAGGTTGCTATTTGTTAGCTTATATGATGTACTAATTGTGTACAGGAACCAAACGATAAAAAATAATTTCATGTCAATGCACTGACACAACTTTGCGCATCCATTTTTCCTACTCTGAAAATGAAATTACTTTCCAGTCCTATAAAAACAAGCAAATTAACGATATAATGGATTAAACTTAACTAAACAATGGGTAAACGTCCCTTCTTTAAAACCCCATTGACTACAAATGGTTATGTTAACAAACAAATGCGTTAGAACTGTCAAAAGCGCGATGCGCAAAAGTGTTGCAAGTAACCCCGGTGTTGCAAGTATCCCCGGATGACGGTAGTTTTTTATTCATGCTTTTGTTGATCAGTGTATTTAACTGCATTTGCAAACCAGAATAAGTGAAACAGGAAATATCGAACCGCCTCGGTCCGACCGCGGAAGCATTTATTCTGACGTTTTGATCTCCGCCGGTCCAATAATTGTGCGACAAAAAGTGCCGGTAGAGGATGCATATCTTCGCTGCAGCGAACTGCAAATTGGATTGGCTGCATGTGTGAGTGAAAAAAAAACGCGCATGCCAGCGAGTTGTTTGAGGATTACTAAAGTTTGATACTATGTACCACTACCACACCTGTGGTTATTTTAAGTAATTTTATAACTATTTGTATTTCCGTTCGGTTCGCTAAAGCGAAACAATTTGTTTTGACACTACTGTGACCGAGTCTAATTTTGTTCGGGACATTCCGTTGCCTATAATAGTATGCAATCAAGTCGGACGAAGTAGGAATTCCTTTAGCGAATTCTCACAAGCACCGAAAATGTGAATAAACTGCCTTCCCGTGTGAGGATTCCATTTCAATCTATCGGCGAGGAGCGGGAAAAAATATCCTATTCATGAAGCAACAGTGGCGGATTTCGGTACAGCTCAGCTACCAGTGTCTGAATAGGTCGACGGAGAAGTGGCCGGCGCACATGTGCGCTGCGAATAATTGACCCTTCAATTTGAATGAAAAACCGCATCACCGATGATCGGGTACTTCAAAATCTCAGTTTGCCATAGCAGCTTTCTGCTCCGTGGGTGGTAAGAAGAGGCGGATCATTCGTTTAACTTTTTTACTTCTTTCGACTGCCGTGGTTGACCTTTTTGCACAAAATTTTTACAATGAAACAAAATATGTGGCTGAGCAAATCTGACGGCTAAACGAACACCCCTCAGATCTTCGGTTGATAGAACAAATTGAATGTTTCAATTTGAATTTGAGTTGCTCAAATTAAATCACTGTGATGATAAATTATGCTAATTTCAATAATTTAGTTTCCCCGAACAGCACCCCCAACCTCCCTCATCAAGTTTCTATATCTCGGTTAGACTAACCTAACCCAGTGCTGCTGGTGTTAGGCTTCTTCCTACAATTTAATATCAATACATCCACATGCGGAGAAAGGCTTTCGCCCCGTTTGGCTGCGGCGCAGCATAAATTAAGACCCGTTTCGTCGAATGCCTGACAGGGCAGGTTGGTTGGCTGGCTGGCTGGCTGGCAGTTTCATCAAACATCAGACATTTACTGGCGCCTGGTCTAGCGGCTGGGCCGTCGACCAATGTGCTCTGCGGCTTTAGGCCCATAGGCGTAGAAAACAGGAAGACAAAAGTTTCCTGCTGCTCTACAGATGGATCTGTACCCTGCCTCGGTCGGACGGACGGACGGGCGGACGGTCATAATTTAGTGAAACCGCAACTTCCTTGCTACTGGCTTCAGTCTCATTAAAGGCAGTATTTTTGGAATTGTCCCGTTTATGGGAGCTTAATCTTATCGGCCTTGAGTGCGGCTGTCCGCACATACGGTAAAAGGCATGTTGTTTTGAATTCCTTATCCACTTCGGTACGTAATTGAACCGGCTTGAGGTTGATTTGTTATTTTTTGTTTTGTCCTCGTCCGTACCACTGTGGCAACTGCGACTTGTCACTGAACCAGAAGAATGCCAATCAGAAAACAATCGCCGTCCAGAAATGGCCTGAACTTTGTTTAGATAATTTAGATTGACATGATCGCCATCGCACACTTTGCTGCGAAAACATGGGCATGGAGAGACTGCCTCAATTTGCTAAGTAATTTCATTAACCTGGTCTGTCGTTTAGCCTCCTTCGCCCTCCGCGACACCGTGCAACGGAGCAACCTTTCCTCAAGCCCCAGCATGGCTGTTCGCTCGTATTGGACCGTGCAACCGAAGTACTTAGACTTGCTCTCTAACTATACGGCTTCGCCTCACCTGACGTGGGCGCCCTGAAAAATGTGTATATTTCTTTTAGCTTCCTTCGGTGTTTTGAACCACCAACGCCGGTCTGGGTCTGGGACTGGGTGTACAACGACGACCGTCGATCGGTCGTCGTCTGACAGCAAATTGCTTTTTTACGCTGTGCGTCAATTTAACTAGAGGCATGCGTTTTGCGTACATATCGAAAATAGACAGGTTCAATATAACAATAGTCGACGACAATCCGGGGCACGGTTTGTTTAGAAAAAGACGCAGTTTTTTCCTCCTCACTTAACGTTGGCATTGCCCCTAATCTAGGATTAGCAAGTCTTGAAATTCCACTGAAACTGAACCGAACGCTCGTTTTCCAGCACCGATGATGCCTTCTCTATAGGTTGCGTCCTAAGTCGCCGCCGCCGTCCTAACGAGCTGAACGACAACAGCCCTGGCCAGCACGCCAGCAGGAAACGAGGTGGCACTGGCCGAAAGAATGTCAAAAATGTCACAAAAGTTTCGCCGCCGCCGCCACCGCCGCCGTACCGCGCCGTGCGTAGAAACATTTTGGTCCCGGTTCCATTCCCGGGTTGGCTAGATTTCACGACCCATTGAACGGTTTGATAAATTAAGTTGTAGATGACAAACTATGACCAGGTGTTGAGTGATTGCCGATCCAGCGGGAGAACGGACCTCGTGCTATCGCATTTGCATTCGGCACACCGCCCGCCGGAATCAATGCGGCTGGCTAATTGGATGGCTGCGTTCTAGTGTACTGGCGTGGCGTTGAATGAATGATGGTTTGATTTTTGGCGGTTGGTTTTATTTGTTCAAGAATGAAAAATGAGCTCCGCTCAAGTTGGATGTTTTTTCTTTGGCTTAATTTGAACATGCTGAGTTCTGTGCTGGGGAGAAGAAAATAAACCAGTTTGGTGGGTAACCAGCAGCTCCGGCTGTTCAAATACTGCGTCTAAAGGTTCAACTTAATCAAAGAAGCAAAAATATTGCAATTTGTTCAGTGTTAGCCTCTTTTGTATCGTTCGTTCCTGCACCGGAACCTTCGTCGCAGGTCTAGTCAGAAGTTCTCTCGCTGTCTGCATTATTGGACAGCGAACCGGACCGTTTTAGTCCGAACGGCCACGTGATCTCGCGGTCAATAGAATAGATATGTAGACCAAATCTATTGGGAGATTACGTCCATTAGAAGACCCTATCAGAAAACGGTTGGGGGGTTCATTGTCGTCAAAACACACGGAGACGGAAGGTCGAAATCGTACATCATTCTTTATTGATTGTACTAGCCGTTCCCAACTGCCACCAAAATGTGAAGCAAACGAAGTGCTATCCGCTTTGTATTAGAACCGATGAATTTTAGTTTAAACTTTTCGTTGTATATCTGTTTCAAGGTTCCATGCAACTCCTGGAAGCTCCAACGAATCACAATCACAATCACACAACTGTCGTTGAGAGCCTCTCCTGTCTCTGGTTGTCATACCGATTAGTAGGATTCTTATCTTATCTTATTTCGATACTTCTATTGACTAGCACCGATATCGACCAAAAATAGTTTTTCTGTCTCCAGATATTGCTTCACATTGGAGCGTCCAACGTCAAAAATTTTACAGATTCCGTCCGTTGTTAAACAATGACACTTTCGGTATGATTGTTGATATGAATTTACCCTTTAGCATAATTGCAGTAATAAGTTCTGTATCCACATAAAAAAATCCTAAAATCTGACGCAACAACTTGGATAGAAGACATAACAGCTCCAAAGGGGCACTGAATTGGAAAGCGGGAAATATCGGTAATTGTGTGTAATACGTTAAAGTGAGTAGTTTTTAACTGCTGCAGGGGATTTTGTCATATTAATAGTTAGCAGTGATTAAAATTTTCACTCACATGTAGGATAAACGTTTTTCGCTCACCCATTATTCTCATATGACAACTAGATTCTGTGCTTATCTGTTTGAACAAAGCGAACGAAAAACATTTTTCCGCTGCAGAATGAGAGTTGATAATATCTCATTGCATTTTTCCCTGAAAAACATTTATCCTCTCACTCAGTGAACCATGAAAAATATAAATCGGTGGAATTGGCGCGAAGCTCTAATGCATTACTAGGTATATAATGAAACCCATGGTGACCTACCCAAATACATAAATTCGGTTGTTTTATATGTCTCTCTCTTGTTGGCTGGTTGCTTGGTAAATTCAATAGTAACCTGTGCATTTTCGTCTCTGAAAAACGGCTGATACTGCTTTATCCTCTCGCAACAAAGAGAGGATAAACTCGTGTTACGAAAAATTAAAAATAAACAAATCATGATCGCGTGTTTCTAGGGATAAAGGAAAATATGGATAACCTGCGCTCACGAGCGACAATACATATGTATAAAACATTCTCGTTTCTCTTTTGGAAGGTTATAAGTCGTAGTAGGCAAAATTCATTGAATATCGCGCATTTGAAACGATAAATTGAATGCCTGATAGTTAGTAAATTGTGCAAACACCAGTTAGTGGAGTAGTCCAACGATCGTTGTAGAACAATGCAATACGTCATAGTTCGTATGGTAAAAAAATTGTTTCAGTACATCAACATGCATGAGCTTGAAGGCAGGCGGTATGATGAAACCGAAGGCGTTAAAGAATTGTTAAAACGGCAGCGGTCCTAGGTTACTCCCCTGAGGAGCACCAGACAAGCTAACGAAGCTGTTTGAAACAATGTTGTCTAATCAACTATACCCTGTGTTGATTGTTACCTGACTGAGCAGATAAACTATTACTTATATAATTCATTGTAGCCATGCGCCCGCTGATTGTTTGGCCCTACTAGCACAGTTGTTATAAACTAGTTGTGGTAACCGATTAATGACTAACTTCAGTCATAAATAGATTGCATTCATCCATTCGATATATTAATATCACAATTATTGTAGGCCATATCGAGAAGGATCCTAGAAGGATCCCGAATCCTACTTCATTTAGGTAGACAAGAAAATGGATACCAACTCAGACTTTTTGGTAAAAAACTGAAATATATATACTTCCTCTACTGTATAAAAAGTACGCATGCAGGATGTCCACGGTTTGTTGAATCCATTTTTAGGTCCAATTTCAAGTCAACCGACAAATAGTGAAAAACTACCATTTGTACTGGCGAACATGGAAATACATGTCAGGAAGCAGCAGTCCCATTCACTGATCTAGCGGCTGAATAAGATGGTCAAGACGATGTTCCCGGCGAATCGCGACGTGACGTTGGTGATGGACGACAAAACCTATTTCACCCTAGATTGCAACACGACTGGCAGGGCACTTCGTATTTTACTTCCCCACAAAGGAAGTGAGCTCCATAAGGGCAATACCATAAGGGCGAAGACGCGGTGTCGGATCTGGCGATGGAGCGGTTGAATATCGATATGGTACCTTGGCGACCCACTCAACGTGCCCCAGTTGCATCCCATCGAGAATTTCTGGGCAAACCTGAAGCGTAAGCTCTACTCCAACAACTTTGTCGCGAAAACTGAGGAGGAATTGATAAATAAAATGAAGAAAGAACTCAAAAACATGCCATCACGCATGTTTTTGTCCGCCATGGCAAATGTTCCGGTTAACTGCTGGAAGGTCGCTCGCGTAGTGCGTAGAATTTTTTTTGCAAGTAAGCTAATATAATTACTTTCCATGGAAAATTTATCAAACTCAATTAGCTGTCTTAGTTTTTTTTATCTCCATCCGAAAAAAGGCCATTTTTTAATGCATACGTTACTGTACAAAAAGTACGCATACGGGAGGTCCACGGTTTGTTGAATCAATTTTAAAGTCCAATTAGGTGTCCAAATACATGTCCACTTTAATATACAAATTCAAGCGTAATTTCTTGACCAGTTTTAAGTCTGATTCGAACTTCGAATTCAAGTCCTATTTAAAGTCTAATTCAAGTCCAATTTTGAGTCCAAAGTCATATCCACTTCCAAGCCCAAATTTAAGCCCAATTATGTGTCCATTTCCATGTCGAAATTCATGTCCAATATAAACTCCAAATTCAAGCCTAATTCAGAGTCTAATTTGAAGTCCACATTTATGTCAAATTTAAATCCATTCCAAGTCCAATTTCGTGCCAAATTTCAAGTCCAATTTGAAGTGCAATTTAGTATCCAAATTCATGCTCGGTTTAATGTCAAAATTCAAGCCCAATTTTAAGCAAAACTCATATCTAATTTCGATTCACACCTAATTTTGTGTCCAGATTTATGTTCAACTTGATGTCCATTTTCTAGTCTAAATTCAAACCTAATTTCAAGTCCAATTTAGAGTTCAAATCGAAGTAAGTTCAATTTGAGCTCAATTTTTATTCCATTCGGACCGCCCAGTTAGCTTCGAGGTACCATGCTGGTCTAACAAGCCAGTCGTCGTATGTTCGGAACTCGGCTGAGCGGTGCTGATTATAGTCAGTAGGGTCGTCTGTCGACAATGAAGATGGTCTAAGCCATAGGCTTTGGTTTTTGAAATCCGGTTTCAAACCCAAGCCCACTGTCATGTCCAATTTCAATTACATTTTCAGGCCCATTTGATGTCCAAGTTCTGGTTCACTTTCATGTCCACATTTAAGACCATTTTGAGCCGAAGTCGATGCCCAAATGTTTGTGCAATTTTAAGCAAAATTTCAAACCCATTTTCAAGTACAATTTGAAGTTCAAAGTCATATTTAAAGTCGAATCTTCATTCTAACCTAAGCCCAATTTTGAGTCCAACTTCATGTTCTACTTCAAGTTCATTTTTAAGTCCAAATTCATGTACAATTTTAAGTCCAAGTTCAGGCGCAGTTTGGAGTCTAATTTGAAGTCCAAATTAAATTTCAATTTCGAGTCTAATTTGAAGTGTAAATTCAACTCCTATACCCTATACCAAGTTCAATTTTGTGCCGAATTTCAAATCCTATCTCATGTCCAAATTCATATACAATTTGAAGTCCAAATTCAAACGCAATGTCATGACCAATTTGAGGTTCAATTCAAATTGGATCGAATTTCAAGTTCAAACTTTAAATTCAAGTCTTATTTAAAACCTAATTAAAGTCCAATTTCGAGCCCAGATTCATATCCACCTCCATGTCCAAATTCAAGCCCAATTATGTGTCCACTTTTATGTCAAAATTTGTATCCGATTTAAACTCCAAATTCAAGTCCATTTTCGAGACTAATTTAAAGTCCTAATTAAAGTCCAATTTAAATCCCATTCCAAGTCCAATTTCGTGCCGAATTTCAAGTCCAATTTTACAAGTAATTTTAAATCCAAATTCACGTTCACTTCCAAATCCAAATTCAAGCACAATTTTATGTAGAAATTCACGTCCAATTTGATGTTCAAATCTAAGTCTGAATTAAAGTCCACTTTCAAGTGCTATTTGATGTCAAATTTTTTTTGACGTAGGACTACGTCATTCAGAAAGGTAGCTAGTATAGGGTGTCATTCCAAAAAATCTTTCTCGAAAAGTGGTCAGGTTTTGAACGCTAATAGCTTAGTGGTGTTCCGAACGATTTTCAATATTCTTACACCAATCGATTGGAAAATCTTCTAAGAATTGGCCCAAATGAAGAAAAGTATGGATTCTTGATGTTGAACTATTGAAAAATTGAAAATAATGAAGCTAAGTTTTACCAGAATTCTCGCTTCGTAATTGGTTGGAAGATTCTTTACGATGATCTAAACCTAAACCTGAGAAAATTTTGTCATTTGTTTTGGCTTACTTCCCAAGCACAGATATCAAATTGGTTGATATCTGTGCTTGGGAAGTAAGCCAAAACAAATGACA